>NC_083637.1:6181558-6199058 GCF_963576545.1 Limanda limanda
CAGTTTTTCCCAGACGCCCCAGACAGAGATTTTCCTTGTGCGTAGTGGTGATGTCCATCTAATGGCTTCATTGAAAAGCGGAGGCGTGTGTTTTTTTTGAAAGAAAGCAATTAAAAGACATTGAGTTCCTGATGAAAAACAACTTCAGGATCCAGCTCTTTTGGAGCATTTGGATCAGACAAACAAGTTGAAACCAGGATTTTCTGCTCTGCCACCACTTTAGTTTTGTCTAATGTTTTTTAAACACATCTCTTGTGACCTCTCCAACTCTACGGGAACGCAATACTAAATCCTTTAAAGTGCCCATTGTAAGTTAATTATTAATACAGATCGTTATTGTATTTTTCAATCAATAAATCATGATGTGCCGTGCAGTGCCATCAATTGGGTGATAAAGGTTGACAGGGCTCCTTACTTAGGAGAATAATACGTCTACAGAACCGAGGCAACAAATCATCTGCGTGGATCTCACTTCCTGTGGCCGCTGTCCTGGGGTCAGCGCCCGAGAGGCTCAATGGAATTAATGCTTCGGCCACGAGCCTCCACCATTGTTCAGAGTCTGTCACCGATGGGTCACTATGCTAATCTCATTGAGTCACTCCCGAGGTAATAATATGCAAAATACATAAATGCAAAACAAAATGGATGGGATGAATTTTATTGAGAAATTAGGTCATTTAGCAGCAAGGAACAGAGGGGTGGGTTTGGCATTTAGCTTCTGCAAGCTTAGCAGAATGTTTCTAATTAAAAAAATGAACCCGGTCTCACCAGGAAATATTGAAATATGGTTCTGTATCACTAGTTCATGAAGGAGAAGAAGCCGAACTCGGTTAAAATGGCTTTTTATTTCTGCAGCTTCAGGCCTCAGGTTTGTTACCGTTCATGTTTTCCTTGTGTATCTGAGAACTCTTCCTCTAACTACAACGTGTGTGTTTATCTTTGTTTAGTTCCCACGGCACCCCCGCAGGAAGTGGAAGTTGTGGCTATCAACTCGACCACCATCCGCTTCACATGGAACCCTCCACCTCAGCAGTTTATTAATGGCATCAACCAGGGATACAAGGTAAGACTCACAAGACGAGTCACATTACAAAACATTTGTGTCGAGTCCAATGAAATAAAAGATGTGGATGTTTTTGGGGACTTTGTTTTGTCAAAGACATGAATCCTGGTTTCTGGCCTTTCAGGTTTGAAAATATCCTTAATTGTTGATATATAGCAGGAAAAATACAAAGATAAAATACCTAAAATCAAATCAAATAAAGAGAACAATCTGTATTTTGTGTGTGTAGATGTGTGGACACATTTTGTGGGGAAAACGTCTCTTTTGGCTCAAAGGTCGTGCACTGCTCTGCTCCTGTTACCCACACACTTAGCCAAGTCAAGTGTGGTGAGGTAAAGAAAAGAGAGGATTAAATATGGATAAAAAAAAGACAGTGTTAAGAAAACAGGAGCTGCGAGCAGGATAATGGGGGGAGCAGGAAGAGAGTGAAGAGTGATCCATATGTACTAGTTCTGCTTTTTGATTTATTCTTCACTTCGCTGTGCCAACCAAACCCAGAGGAACTGATTAACATGACAAAGAAAACACACCATATTCTGCCTCTGTGTGTGTGTGTGTCTGTGCATGTGTGTGTGTGTGTGTGTGAGTCTGAATGTTGGTGTCTTTGTTAGTTGATAAATACTATATGGTCTTTTCTCCATCTGTTTGATGTGGCTGTGTGATGTTGTCTGTGTTTGCCGGCTCTTCCACTTCACATCACTGGAGCCGTTCACATGTGGCTGTGCGTCGGGTTGGGTGTGTTGTGCTGGTTAGAGGACAGAAGATAATGATATTAATTAAAAGAGGGACATGGAGCAAGCCTCATTTCATTTCCACCCCCCCACCCACCACCACAGATCAGTGAATATATACAATACCCTTAATAACATGGCTGAAAACTGATTACCAGACTGAGAGCCAGCTCTGGTGAGTCTTCCAATTAAATGTCCTTGACACCTATGGCTTAACATTTGAGTTTTTAGAGACAAGCACTTTGGTTTTCATCTGTATCACTTAGTTAGAGTCAATAATATTCACTGACAAAGAAGAGCAATCATTTCGAGCTAAACAGATTCCATGTTGCATAGATTCTCAAGGTTGAGCTTCTATATAAAAGAGGTTGTGTGTACAGTAAAGATTCTCAGGCATCCAGGTTATGATATGTGCTTTATGAAGACAACTGGACATCCTTGAGGGTCTTAGAGATCTTTAATTTGTCTCTGAACAGAGGAAGCCTCTCGGATGAAAGATGAAACCTTGTTAACCTCTGTACCTTCACTTAGAAATGTGTTTACAGTAAATTATGAAGCATGAACTTATACAGAAAACGTTATAACACATGTCTCAGCAGAAGTGTTGTATTGTCCCTTCTCTGGACCCAGTTCTTCTGAGGACAGCACCATTCCGTGTCCCTTCTCCATCACGATGTCAGGAATCCATCTCGATCAGAAGTTTCTATAGCAACAGCAGAGCCGGTCTTCCCAGCTCCCTTTAAACAGTGGACCAGCACCAGAAGCTTGAGGGTGCCACATCAGCACATTTTTACTGCACCCAAAATACACTGTGTGCCGATAATAAATTACAATAGAGAACCTTATTTTACAGCGACTAACTGGGTGCAGTGCAGCAGCCTCTAGGCAGAAAAACAGCCAATCAACTGTCTCTGGGTATCAACGGCCTTTTTCCTAATAACAGCACCTGAGTGTTTGGGTTGTTTGATTGGTTCCTACTGCAGGATGTAGAGGTGATATAAAGCCAGGGACATTTTTTAGATTCTGTTAATAGCAGAAAGTAACTCGATGGTCTGCAAAAGCAAGTTCATACTTTACTAGAAATACTTGGAAATATATCACAAATGCTGTAAACTTTTTGCTTTCAAAGTTTTGGCTCGTGAAAAGCTAAAAAAGTCACAGCACTCATAACGTTTCCATCCTGCTGCTTGCTGGCTGTTATTCACACTTTTCTGTTGTGTGTGAAAATCTCAGGAAATCATCAGTTTTAGGAAAAGCTTGTCTGGCACTGACATTAACCCAACAGTCTTAATCACCTGATGATTGATGTGAACATTATGTGAAGCTGCTGACATGTCTCTGTCAACATGGTCGGCTGATCGGATACTCTCACATAAGGAGGCGTACGATTGGTCCTAATAAATTATAATGTTAAAATCTAAAAACAAGCAGGTGCAGTGGAAGATGCTCTTTTAAAACACAATCTAGACAGAACACATCAGTACTTTGTTCTGTTTCTGTTTTGGCACAAACCAAATCTACCCGTCTCACTACTTTCAAATGCTGAGCTCCTTCTCCTCGTTCCCCTGGTAACATTTAATTCAGTGCTTCCAGTGTCTGGACTTTGCTTCTGTAACCGATGTGCAGGTAGACTGTGGGACCTGCTGGTGGTCGATGGGGACTGTCGCTCCGAGCTCGGCAAGACGCTGTCGTATGGTTTCAGTTCTGAAGTTATTAGAAAGTGTCCTAGGTAAAAAAACAAAGAGTCTGATCTCTGGGTCACTGTCTCCAGAGTTCTGTCTCGGCCCATCAGCCGTCATCTTGCTTCTTACGTGTCTCAGGTGTCTGTCTCAGGTGTCTGTCACCACTTGTGCCAAGTCCACTAGAAATGAAGTTAACCCCAAGTCCTGCAGGGTCGTGACAATTTCACAATGTTCACAAAGTTGGAGGCAGCTGATGTATTGTAATGATATGAATAGTCCCTGTAGAGTGAAGAGGACGATGTGGAGAAAATCACTCCAGTGGTACTGCCTGTAGAAATGAGCCGAATAGCTTATCAACCAGTAGAAACTGAAAAAGAGAGGACTTCTCTGAAAACGTTAGCATGTGAGACGTGAGACATACGGGTCAGTTTTTGAATTTTAAACGAATCCTGATGTAAATAGAAGCTTTTCTCTTTTCACACCTACAGGCAAATGCAGCAATAACAAATATATGTTAATGCACGCCCACCAACAATATGCTATTAAAGAGACATTTTGAATTCAATTATCATATAAAGCTGGTCTGTAAACAGCCTGAATTTACACACCACGAAGCTATCGCTCTGCTTAATTCAGATGAAAACTTGGCGGAAAGTTACTTAGCCAGTAATTTCTTCATGCTCTAAATATGTGCACTTTGTATTTAGAGTGGCCCCTGGCTCACATCTCTCATTATGAATATGTAAGTGTACGCTCTTCACTGTTTGTTTCTCTGGCCGAAGCAACAACGCAAATAAAACCACTGTGGCTCGGAATACAAATCAAGTCCCACAGTGGAGACGGGTTCACTTCTCATGAAGCTTTTAGTCGGACGGAGATCCTCAGGTAGTGTTAGGACTGATAATGACCTGCTGGTAGAAATGTATGTTAAGTGGAACATCTATATGTAAATAATCCTTAAATTTGAATATATTGGGGATGCAGATGTTTTAGTTTTTATTATTTTTCCGGGGAATGAAACACGAATATTGTTTTTCACAACTGTGTGAAAACCATTTGCTTTTAAACTTAAATGACAAGAACACCCTTGTGTATCAGCCTAATTTAGAAAAACTTCACTTTGTTTCAAACTCTTGCAGAAATAAGTTTTGTCTCATGAATGCAGCCGGAATAACAAGATTTGAATTCAGTAGCCTGGAGCTAATGCCGTTGAGTCAGATTCATGACTAAACTAATACCGGGAAACACACAACAAACAGATTAACTGGCATGAATATTTATTTGTAACCGGAGATGTCAACAACGATAAATCTTTTTTTCTGGTGGATCTCAGCTGCTGGTTTGGCCCGAGTCGTCCCCGGAGGACGTCCTGGTGGTGACCATCACGCCGGACTACCCGGGCGCACGCCACACGGGACTCGTCAGCGGCCTGAAGAAGTTCACCTGGTACTTCGGCGCCACCCTCTGCTTCACTACACCTGGAGACGGCCCACGCAGCTCGCCCACCATGCTGCAGACACACGAGGACAGTGAGTACACACACACACACACACACACACACACACACACACACACACACACACACACACACACACACACACACACTTCAATTTGAATAATGCCAGAACATATCACTCTATCAGCCTTTCCTGTGAATACTAATGGAGATGTATTGACCTGCTCTGTTTGGTTCTGTGTGATTCAAAGCTGCTCACGCAACATCGACTCTCCGACACCCCCCCCCCACCCGCCTTCTCTTAGGCTCTTACTTTAGTTTCTCTCCCATTTAATCTCTTTCTTCTTAGTTTCCACTCCTCTGTGTCTTTTTTAAAAGGGAATTGATTCGCATGTTGGCGTTTATAGCCCACTGTTCCACGGATAAACATAATAGCGGCCGCTCCCAGTCGCAGATACACATGCACACACAGCGGCATCGTCAAATCAACACAATAGCCTGTAGGCAGACAGACAAGCAATTATTACCAGCCAGCAATTATCGAGTGGGGAAGAGATATTAGAAGCCAAGTGCTCACACACGCATTAAGACACGGCACATGCACACACACACACACAAACACACACACACACACACACACACACACACACATGCACACGCACACACACACACATGCACATGTACACACAGCTGAGACCAGGTATTGATTGGGTGCTGGGCGTGTTGGAGGGTTAACGGCGAGTGTAATTCTTGCTTGATGATAGGTGTGTGTGTGTGTGTGTGTGTGTGTGTGTGTGTGTGTGTGTGTGTGTGTGTGTGTGTGTGACTCAGTCATTACACACTGTGGACCAGTGAGCTAGCAGGACACATTTTTTAGCTCCACTCTCACTCTTTCTTTAAATCATGCTGTAATTATGTCTCAAACTCTATAACTCTGTAATGTATTTTAATCTGATCCACACTGGGGCTCAGCACACATCACATTTCATACTGCAGGTTGGAGTTTCATTCACAAACATTGTTTCTGCACAGTGTGAATCATGTGCAGCCTGAGGCAGGTTTTCAGGCCACAGCCACACTTAACCTATTTGGTTTTTAAATGCGTTTAAAACACTATGTTTATGCCTCCTGTCCATTCGACTTTTCAAGCCCCTAAAGCTGAGGACAGAACCTTGGAAACAGTGTTTGACAAATCCAGGGCCGGGTTCTAATCTGGACTGACAGAGACTGAGACTGATTTGGAAATGATGATGCAGCCGCCTGCATCCTGATGATGATGTCGGACCCGGAGCCTGATTGGGTCTCATCACCCTCTACTCCACCACCAGCGCTGATTAGGAAACACTTACACTTACATTCAGTAAGAATTCAACCTCCTCATCGGTCCAAGAAAAGAAATCCCTGCTCCGTCTTCTGGATCTAAACAACCCACTGCTTCCTGTTTACACCTGCACATACATGATCAGTGAAAGCACATGTGTGGGGTTGTAGCCTCAAACTACACTGAAGGAATCACTCTACCCAAATACAAAGGAAATGGTGTTTTAAGGACAAGCAGCAGGAGGGTACTGCATCACTGGAGGCTCACAGTTAGGAATAAACACGAGATGTGAGCAAGTCCCTTTCACAGAGGAAGCTTTCCTCCAACAGTCTTCTGGGTATAAAATCCACTGAGTCTCATGAGGATCAGACTCACAACTTTTTTTCTAGAGGAAGTTGTCTAGAAACCAGAGTTGTCCTCCTATTCCCTGTAGAGAGACACTTGGACGATCTGTGGATATTGGACTTCAACCCTAAACGCCAAAGCTACCAAACAGTCCTCTTGGCCTCTGAGCGTTTCCTCCGGGTGCAGGACTTCAAAGTTTAATGAGTTGCCGCAGGATTAAACCTACAACAGTAAAACTTGTGAATTGTCCAGTCACTCCAGTGCCTTTCCACTTGGCCACTAGGTTCTGCCAAAGGTGGTGCCAGGGTTTTTCCTCTGGTCAGCACCCAAAGGAAAGAAGTCAAACACATAGGGTGGAACAGTTGTTAACTAAATAGCTCAGCTTGTTAGACGACTGCTTGGAAGTTCTAGGCTTCAATTTTTATGAGGCTCAGTGAGTTTTGAAGCTCAACTCCATAAGTGAAGACTTGAGGGCTCCAACAAATGCAGCTCATAAATGTCCAGATGTCTCCGAATATCAGAGGACAGTTAAATCTTTCAGGTGGTGGGACTTCCCTGTGCTTCACCTGGATAAGGATGTACCACCATCAAGGCTGAATCCGTCCAGAAGCCCCGGCCCTTTGCTGCATGTCATCCTTCTACATGTCTTTCTCCACTGTCTCTGTCCAGTAACACAAAGAATTCTCCCCCAAAAAACAGAAATAAAATGAAATATTGAGGTTCCGGGTTCAGCCCTCGAGTAACTGATTGAATTTTGATGTCCGACTTCCAAGGAAAGACACAAAAGGTCTAAGAAACACAGCTCAAAGCAAAAAGCAAAGGAGAGTCTGACCAAATGGCTCCGGGTGTTTGAACATCGCTCTGAAGTTTGGAGGTTGTGGGTTCAGTCCTCGGTTAATTCCAACATCGAGATAAAAAGAGTGAAGAACTCGAAGATTCTGAACATCACTGTCTCTGACCAAATAACTCGGTGTGCTGGAGGAAAGCTCGGACGAAGGATCAAGTGCAATTCTCTTTTTATCTGAAAAAGAAAAGGTTTGAAAAAGCAGTTCTACAATTATATTATGAAAGAGAAGGTTTAATAACTTTTCTTCTTTCATCAAAACGACTTCTCTTGGTTGGCATCAGTCCACTGTTGGTAAGGAAGGAGTTTGTGTGTGTGTCTGTGTGTGTGTGTGTTTGTGTGCAAGTGTTATTGAATGTCTCAGATGAATAGCTTAATCGCTCTGAAGGGAGAGGGGTTAGAGAGCCATGGATGAAATGAGAAACGACAGGGTGGTCAATGCAGATGTGATTACGAGCTGGTGTGGGAGGTTGAGGAGCAGAAGGTGAAGGGATGTGTGAGAGCTGGGAAATACTCAAAATATGACCTAAATAATAACACTAATATCTGATGATGTGTTCTTTCAGCTCCTGGACCTGTTCGTCAGCTGAGCTTCACGGAAATCCTAGACACGTCCCTCAGAGTCAGCTGGGCGGAGCCTGAAGACAGGAACGGCATCGTTACTGGTAAGAGCCGAGTGGGAATCCATCGTGACATCACCCATCGGTTTGTGAGCTGAGATTTGGAGTCTGGAGTTTGATATATCGTCTGTTTTGACCATAAACTCTTGAGGAAACCATTTACTGATGTTTTAAATCCAGTGAGAAGAAGAGTCATTTTCGTATAGATGAAAAGAAACATGACCCTGCTGGTCATTTGAGAGAATACAGGTTTCGGGCACATCCTCATTAGCTTTGCATCCATGCATCTGCATCCATTTTTATACACAGTCTATGGAACGTGTCCCAAAACTATAACTCTCACTCTGGGTGCAGGCAACATGGTGTGAAGGTAAAGGTTTTTAAATTATATACGACAAAATCTGGCTATAAAATCATAAATGGCCAACCTTTAAGCGATTACCCCACATTGTGTATACGTGTTTGTGTGAATGAGTGTTTGTCTGTGTGTGTTGACATGTCTGGATTATGTCCAAACATTCATCAGGCACCTGCACAACAAGAGCCCAGTGGAACAGCACCGGGCAGCTGCACCTTTACAGTCACACTCCGGAGTGGGGAAATTGTTATTAAATCAAGGTCACCTTGCACATTTACTCCTTTCTCCTCAACCTGCTTTTCATCCAGCACCTGGTGAGCAAGGAGACAGATGTGGGACCATTCACTCTCTCCAGGGCGTTACACACAAGTGGCCCAGCACACACACACACACACACACACACACACACACACACACACACACACACACACGTAAGGAGGTGGTGGAGTGTGATGCATGACTGTGAAGATGCGAAGGGACAGACAGGGTTCGACTGTAGTTCCCCCCCCACCCACACACCCTCCCTCCTTCTTGGCTCTGTACATCTCATTATGTGTGTGTGTGTGTGTGTGTGTGTCTGCTCGTGCATACATGCAGCTTTATTACCCTTATTACCTTTATCATGAACAGCTTTATTAACCCAGCATGTGCTCCCCCCCCCCCTCAGGCTACGTGTTGTGGTGGGACGTGTCCGACAGAGAGTCGAGTCGTGAGGAACGCTCTCTCTCCAACTCCACGCTGCGCTACCAGCTGACCGGCCTCACCTCCACCACCGCCTACTCCCTCCAGGTGGCGGCGCTCACTGCCGCAGGGAGGGGCGTGGTCACGTCCTCCACCATCTCCACCGGCGTCCCACCAGGTACAATACACACACACGAGTGGAGCCGACAGCGACATTAGAGGAAGGTTTCTTCTCGTGTGCCCGGCTGTGTACAGAGTAAATATGACTGACGAGCTCTTCTGATGCCATCGTCTTTCCTCAGGCTGATAAGTGGCTGTAACTGTGCGTCCATGAATCATCACCCTCTACACACACACACACACACACACACACACACACACACACACGAGTTAGTCATTTCCAGCATCTTAGACAGCGCTTCAGTGTGCAGTTTATTTGTGTGTGTGTGTTTTCTATGTGCACACTGGATGCATGATGAGTTTGTTTGACTGGACTAACGCCAAGTTGCAATCATTTATTAGTGATGATTAACTGCAAATAGCTAAAAGTGTAGGGGGGGGGTTTGCAGGAATGATGGGAGAGAGAGAGGGCAAGAGAGACAATCAAAGAACAGAACTGAGGACGAAAGAACAGATAGAGAAATATAATGAGGGAAGAACAGGGAACACAGAAAATAAATGGAATCTTTGAAGACAGAGAAGAGCAAAGCCTGGACTGAGAGGAAGTGGAGGACAATGAAAGGAGGGAAAGAAAGAAAGAAAGAAAGGCGGCTGCAGGATTTTTTTGTCCTAACATTTTCTGATTATTAATTTATAAATAAAAGTGCAAAAAAAGTGAGAGAAAGATGGAAACAGACACTTTTTAGATTCAGAGGTTATTCATTAATTCATGAAAGCAAAAGACTGAAGGAAAGACAGAGGGCTGAAGATTAGAGAAAAGGAGTAAAGAACGAGAGAGAAGGGAAAGAGAGAGAGAGAGAGAGAGAGATCCACTGAGCATTAGATTCTTGTCTTGTTTATTTATTCATGTATTCATGGAGTTGAGAGAATTTTGTCATTCATCTGAGCAAGGCAGCTGATATCAACATTTCCACATTACAACCCTCACAAGTTTGCTGAATGCACTTACAGAGAAATGGAGGCTGATGGCTGTAATTTGTCTTTTGTCGCACACATGTACTCGACTGGATCCAGAGAGGAAGAGTTCTCTTGTTTCCTTACTAACTGGACCCGGTCGGGTTATACAGTCGCAATGAAAAACATCCCCTCCCCTGAGATGTTCTATAAAACCCGCCCGACGTCCCCCTGGTGGTCCGATGTGTTTGATTCTCCATCTTTACAGATACATGTGTTCTGCCATGTTACGCAAATGTGAGGGTTTGTGTTGCTGCAGCAGAATTCGATGGATTACAGCGGATCACACCCGAGCACGGGGATATCAAACCCAACACCCTGAGGAGACGTGGTGGGAAAGTGGCTCTGAAGAGACCGTTTAGATCTTTGGATTATGTAAATTCATTTAACAGAAACAAGCCGTTGTTAATTTGTTTTTTGGACTTGACGGTTAAAAGAAACTTCAGAGTTTCTCGTCTCCCGAGCCGTCGTCACACGTGGCCTCAGTCTGCTCTGATTGAAGAGTTCAAAGTAAAACATATTTACGTCCTCAGAGGAGGTTTATGTGATGTTGGTTTGTTTGTTTTTTTAAGATTATGTAAAAAAACTACCGGATGGATTTCTACTAAACTTAGTGGAAGGATGAGGGAGGAGTTTAGTGTGGATCTGGATTAGGGAGCAGATCCAGGAATCTGTTCTCGTTTTCCTCAACATTGTGTGATGCGCTAGATTTTCTATCGATTTCCCAGAGACTCATTCATGGATGTCGATGAAAAATGGAGGTATATGCTCCACTGAGTGTTATATATATGAGATTGTTCACATGATTCAGTGCAGCTTTCAGCTTGAGTGTGACAGAAACATCAACTCAAACAGGAAACACGTGCTCAGTAAGAAACGTGATCATCGTCACTGATTCTATGATTCTGCAGTTTTCTGAATGGAAACTCGATTGTTGTGCTTTGGAGTGTGCAGCACTTTCCCAGCTGTGGAAGACACTTACTGTCTCATTATGTTTAATTAATCCTCACAAAGAAACTAAATTTTACTCGTAGATTCTTGGTTGGGGATTCAGCGAATTACAAATAGTCATTAGGGTTCTGGACAGTAGTGATCAGGTGAACATATTGATGAATCAGACTAGAACAACTCATACACCTCCACCAAGGCCCAACAGAATCCAATCTGCAGCAAATTACACACACTCATAAATATCAGTCCTCCAAATAAGCCTGATTTTTTCATTAAGATATATGAATTATTCCCGAGGGGAAACAAACACAATGTTCCAGCAGGTTTTCGTGGAAATCCAGTCACTTATTGTTGCGTAATCCTGCACACGACAAAGAACAGTAACACTCTATCCTTGTCTGTACACATCTTCCCCCCCCGCTCCTCTTCCTCTCCGGCCGGCCGAGCTGCTCAGGCGTCCACGGCTGTTCAGCAACATTACCCGGGTTCCCGTCACTCATTATTCCCTCGGAGATAGAACAATGCTGGAATAATAATGGGTCAAACATAATTTATGAGCCCTGCTGCCCACTCAGACATTTATTGGCCTTAAATGGACTTTAGTGAACTGTGCATTTAATTCACCTCTCGCCTCCACTGGTGTGCAGATTTATCTTAGTGTATTGTATTGCCAAGCTCAGAAATATGAAAGAGAGAGAGAGAGAGAGAGAGAGAGAGAGAGAGAGAGAGAGGGAGAGGGAGAGAGAGAGAGAGAGAGAGAGACGGCTGTAGCATAGGAGCCGGAGCTTTACTAAAATTAACATCTTTTTTTTCTGTGACCAATCTTTTATTTCTCCTTTATAATAACCGAGCATGGACAAAAGGAAAAGGATTGGATTAGCTCACCCCGACTTAAAATCTGTTTTGTTCTGAATTCATTATTTGTGACCTGCATTTCCTCCTTTTCTCTTCTCTGTTATTATTGTTATTGTATGTCAATTCTAAAACATGTACCAGTTGTGACCTTGTTAGTCAGATTCGGGCAATTTAATCATATTTATCCATTCATGGAAAAATCTCCACAGTAAAAGTAAAGTTTTTGATCTATTTATTCAAAATAATTCACAGATGTGTATAAAAAAACCATTTGTCTTTATATAAATTCATATTTTACCTGGTTCAGCTCAAGCAACCAGAGGTGGTTCTTATTTCAAAGAAAGTGTAGCCTACTATTGAAACATCAATAATGCAGTGCAGACTATTTTTCTTTTCATAAATAACATTATTGTGGGAGCAACAATCCCACAGATTTAGGACTGTAAATATTTTATACACCCGTAAAAAGATATGATGGTGACCTGCCGCTGTATCGGCTGCACTGGCAAAACTCTCGAGGGATTTTCTTTATTTTTGTTCCTGTTGGAGCTTTGAGTGAGGAAGTATTCTCTCTGTTTTCTATCTGCAGAACTTCCTGGAGCTCCGTCCAACTTAGTGATCTCCAACATCAGCCCTCGCACGGCGACTCTGAGGTTCCGCCCGGGTTCCGACGGGAAGACGGCGATATCCCGATGGATCGTAGAAGGACAGGTGCGTGTGTAGGAGCCCGATTAACATCCGGCTCCGGAGAGATCTGATCGCAAGTGGTCAGAGCTAAGTTCAGATCTGAGAACAGCCAAGTGTGACCTGAGACCCGATCACTGGTCGGGACACATGTGCTTTATTATTTTTCTAATGGGTCAAATCTTTAATAACAAAATACAAACACACAGCATTGATTCATTCAGTACTTCCTTACTCCGTTCACTCTCTTTCTGCCTATCTTTCTCATGCCAACACACAAAGAGACACACACACCAACACACAAACAGTGAAATCGGTGTAACAACATATTTTAATCTTCACAAACAAACAAAACAAACAAATGATGTACGTAATTATTTGCATATAGAGGTGGGGAAGCAGGATCCAATCACACGTGAGAGGAGACACATTCAGGAAGCACACACACTTCTCCACCTTCTTGATTGGATGTCTCTGGGCGGACGTGTGTGACCTCACTGTTACATCTCTCTGTTCCAGGTGGTGAAGGAGGACGGAGGAGGAGACGAGTGGGGAGTCGTCCACCAGGAGGACAACCGGCCAGATGCAGACACGCTGGAGATTCCCAACCTCGCTCCGTTCACTCAGTACAGGTGAGCGGCAAACACACACGGGTCACCTGCACGAGAACACAACCCAGTGATACAACACACACACACACACACTCACACACACATACACGCACACACACACACACACACACACACACACACACACACACACACACACACACGGTAGAATCTGCAGCATTGCTCAACTCAGGTGAAGTTAGATAAATCACACAGAGAGACAGTTCCATCTGAGACTTTTTTCTGTTTGTCAGCACCTTCACTGCTGCTGCATGCAGATCCTTATTACCCCACCCCCCCCCATCTTAAATAGCTAAAAGGAAGGAGGGAAGGAGGAGAGAGGAAAGGCAATGAGAGAGCAGGAAGGGCAGCAGAGGAGGAGGAGGAAGAGAGAGGAGTGTCTGTAATCCCTGCTCAAGGGCCATGGGGAGCCGGCAGTTTGTAAATGTGATCCATCCCCACTCTCTCTCTCTCCCCCCCCCCCTCTCTCTATCTATATGTCTATCTCTTGCTCTGTGTATCTCTGTCTTCATCTGAAACGGGATTGCAGTACATGTGTGTGTGTGTGTGTGTGTGTGTGTACACTTTGTGCGCTCACAGGGATTATGTTGTCACAGGCGACACCACTGGGACATTAGATGAAGTGAGCCACTTGTCTGTGTTCCTTATCCCTCGCTTTAACTTCCTCTTTACGCCCGTCTCTCTCTCTCTCTCTCTCTCTCTCTCTCTCTCTCTCTCTCTCTCTCTCTCTCTCTCTCTCTCTCTCTCTCTCTCTCTCTCTCTCTCTCTCTCTCTCTCTCTCTCTCTCTCTCTCCCAACGCTGGGACCACGAGTCACAGATGAAGTCTCTCGCTCGCCCGCTGCACGTATTTGTCACTCACACCCACACTGACGCACGGAGGCATTTAGATCCAACAAAAAGACACAATCGCTCCCTCGTGGATGAACGTCTGTGTCTGTCGTCAGGTTCTCGCCCTTTTTTTTCTCTGACTGATATTCGGATTAATTCAATTCGACGATACATCTGTGGCTTTTTTCAGAAATCCCCTTGAGGAGAGTTTCACCTGAAGGATGTTCTGTAATAAATAACACAGAGGATCTTACTAGAAATAAAATACTCAAAAATAGTCTTTCTTCACTATCAGTGTGACGTGTGGTTGTCGTGTTGACCTGTGTTATATTTTGATTGCCTCTATTCCAGTGTGTTGTGTAACTCTACTGTACTTTTATAATCAGGATCTTCCTCAGTCTGCTTCATTCGTTACTTGCTTCTACAGTAACACTCTGTAATCAACTTGGAAATATTAGTCATTTATTGGTCAATTGAAAGCTTTACCCCAATGTCCAACTTAAGGGGCAATTTTGTTTTGAAATAACTTCTTATGTTTTGGCCACAGTGTGATTATTTGTCATAAAACAATGAAAATAACTTAGATTTTATCTGTTCTATCCATGAAAATGTAATTTACCTGCTAATTTATCTTATTATCGTAAACATTTTTTACTACTGTATTATCCCGCCTATAGTGTATTTATATTTATATATATTTATATATTTATCTTGCTCATAGTGTGTTCATCATTCTTATATCATACAAAACCTCTTAATACTGTAATATTCCATATATATTTCTTACAGTACATATCTTATTTATTTACATATTCACTTTAAATATGCACAATACTCTGCACTTTTACTACTTTTTTGCACTACTGGTATGATGCTAAACTGCATTTCGTTGTAGTACTTGTACTGTGGTAGTAGTACAAGTACTTGGAAATATTAGTCATTCATTGGTCAATTGAAAGCTTTACCCCAATGTCCAACTTTAGGGGCAATTTTGTTTTGAAATAACTTCTTATGTTTTGGTCACAGTGTGATATTTGTCATAAAACAATCAAACAACTTAGATTTTATCTGTTCTATCCATGAAAATGTAATTTACCTGCTAATTTATCTTATTATTGTAACATTTTTTACTACTGTATTATCCCGCCTATAGTGTATTCATATTTATATATATCTATATATTTATCTTGCTCATAGTGTATTCATCGTTCTTATATCATACAATAACTCTTAAGACTGTAATATTCCATATATATTTCTTACTGTACATATCTTATTTATTTACATTTTCACTTTAATATGCACAATACTCTGCACTTTTACTACTTTTTTGCACTTCTGGTAGGATGCTAACCTGCATTTCGTTGTATAAGTACTTGTACTGTGCTAGTAGTACAAGTACTTGTACTGTGGTAGTAGTACAAGTACTTGTACTGTGCAATAACAATAAAGTTGAATCTAATCTAATCTAATTTATCATCATTGTCTGATGAAGCAGTGACTTTTAAACTCTTCACCTCTGCTTTGAAACTCGTACTTTACGTTATTAACTTTTATTTTCCAAGCCCGACTGGATCGCTGTGACATCATCAGAGTGGTTATCTTCCCACAGTGGACGTTATACTACATTTTTCCAGGTTGCTGGTTCTTCTCATGACAAATAAACTCAACTTGAACTTGTTTCTGTTTCCTCTCCAGGTTCAGGCTGCGTCAGGTGAACATTGTCGGAGCCAGTCCCATGAGCGCCCCCTCCAGGCTGATTCAGACCCTGCAGGCGGCACCTGACACGCACCCGTCTAACCTCACCCTGCTGTCTGCTACACAGTCCAGCCTGCGCTTCAGCTGGATGGTACACACACACACACACACACACACACACACACACACACACACACACACACACACACACACACACACACACACACACACACACACACACACACACACACACACACACACACACACACACACACACACACCAACACACACACACTTCAGTCTAAAACTGTAAAACCTTGCTTCTCGCCCCGTTACACTTCTTCAAACACTGCTAATTTGACTGAAGGGGATTTTTTCTTTTGTGTTCCTTCGCTCTGCATCTCCGTGCGCCTGCTCTGTGTGTGTGTGTGTGTGTGTGTGTGTGTGTGCTCTCCAGCAGCAGGACCGAACAGCTCGAGTGGATGACAGCCTATAATCAGTGTCTCTCCTGGTTATCAGTGCTAAAACTAATCTGTCACATTCCCCCTTCACCCTGCGGACTGCTCGCAGCACAAACTGAAATATAATTTTCCCCTCACTGTCTTTTCTTTTTTGCTCTTGTTCCACCCCTCCTTCCCTTATCCCCCCTTCCCCTCTTCTATTATAACATAAATGGAGGGCAGAGTATTTTCCATTTAAGAGCTGGAATGAGAAAAAGAGCCTGTCAAATCAGACACAGACACTGAGGCGCTACCTATGCAGCATGCTAATGGGATTCCACCTGCATGTTAGCGCCCAGCTAGCTGCTCCGCTGTAGTGGAACCATCACAATGGTTTCAGCTAAGGCTATTATTCTAAGCTGCATATTAAGGGTAATAAAGCTAATGTGACATTCTGTATTATGGCTCCTAAATGCTAAGCCGGGCTAAATCACCGGGGGGGTGTTTAAAATGACTGGATGTCTCTGGACCTTTATCTGCTGCTCGGCACCGAGCCACATGTCCACTGTTGGTTCAGATCTGATCCTGAGGGTTTACACACTGAGAGTGAAACTAAACTGTTGAAACGATGGTGAGGAGCTGAATCCAGGAGACTGGGGCTGTAATGCATAATGACACGGTGGGTCACAGGCTGAGATGATGAGGTGACAGGCGGGGGGGAGGGCGGAGGGGTGACAGGAAATGAGAGGGGAAGCACGTTAAAGAGAATGACAGCGGAGGAAGAGGACGGGGAGAAGCTGGCGAGAGGAGGAGCAGGAGATGGAGTGTCAGAGAGGAGAAGGTTTTTTGGATAAATAACAATATTCTGGGTCTTTTTTGATTCATTTGCAGAAGTCTGAAGTTGTTTGAGAAGTTATTATCTCATTTGACCACATGTCTATAATATCACAAGGTCCTCCCCTCAGTATGTACAGAACCTTGATGTAATGTAAGCTGTGATTTGGTGTTATATACAGTTAGGTCCATAAATATTTGGACATTGACACAATTTTCATCATTTTGGCTCTGTACACCACCACAATGGATTTTGAATGAAACAATCAATATGTGCTTTAAGTGCAGACTTTCAGCTTTAATTTGAGGTTATTTACATCCAAATCAGGTGAACGGTGTAGGAAT
>NC_083637.1:6204058-6206558 GCF_963576545.1 Limanda limanda
GATTGAGAAGTTGTTGTTGTTTTACATCTACCACCTGTTTAACACCAGTTTAAAATCTATAATACCTGATTCTGGGTTTGAGGGCAGGAGCACTGAAGCACCATCACCTTATAAAAATCGGTTAAGTAAAGAAATGGAGCGACGCTTCATCGAGTCATGTGACCTCTCTGCACAGTCCTCCATCACACGCACCCCCCCTAGTGTGATTGGTCTATTTAAGCTGCAAATATTTCCCATCTCTCCCTTTGCTCGTCAGTGCCTCCGCTGCCCTGGGTCAGTATTGCTGTGCCCGTTCGATTTAGTTTGATTTAATGATATTTGCTCCTCACTTCCCATTATCTCTACATAATCATGTCTCTGGGAGGGAGGAGGTCGCAGCCTAGAGGCCGAACTCTAACTATGTTCTGCTAATAAACACTTCAAATGTGAGGGAACTGACTGAAATAGTATTTTACACATCCAGCAACATTCATTTGTACTTGTGTACCTGCCATATCCTGGGAATACGAGTCCATTACTGGCTCTCCTTTCACCAAAGACACCGACCTGTTTGATCCTACCTGTCTAAAAGCCACATTATAAACTCCGGAGGTCAACCAAATACAGGAAAGTTACATGGAGATTAATGAAAATAATGGACTGAAAAGTTGCAATACAGCTTTCTCCAACTTTGAGGAAGTAGTAAACTGTTCATGAGCTCTTCTCTGAACTGTTTGATGATAAGATCAATGAAGGTAGCGTGGCCGAGCGGTCTAAGGCGCTGGATTAAGGCTCCAGTCTCTTCGGAGGCGTGGGTTCAAATCCCACCGCTGCCAGTATTTTGTGATGTTTATGAGACAACAGTACATATGATTGATTACAAAGATGTGGATGGTAATAAAACAATGGGACTAAAAAAAATGTGGTTGTGCTCCAGCAAGAAGGTTGCCGGTTCAATCCCAACTCTTCCCCACCTGCATGCCAAAGTGTCCTTGGCAAGATACTGAACCCCTTAAATACCCCCTCATAAAAATGCTGAGTGTACTTATTGTTAGCCGCTTTGGACAAAAGCGTCAGCCAAATGAGATGTAATAACTCTCAGAACTTTGACCTCTCTGGTCTTCTCCTGGTCAAAAACCACCCTGAACGTATCCAGACTGAACTGAAACAGTGGGATCATGTAGCAAAAACAAAGGGCTGAGAAATGAAACAAAACTTCACACAACTGTGTGGAACTGAAGAGATAATTGTGTGTGGGTTCATCCCAACAAGTGACCTCTCCCCCAGTGTCCAAGGAGCCATTGTTAGAACTAGAGAAGCTTTAAAGATTTATGTCTCAGTTGGAAACAAACAGACTCAGGTTAGAAAATTACTGAGAGAGTAACTCACTGCTGGTTCTGTCCTCGATGGGAGTTGTTGGCAATAACAAAAGTATAGAATATCACAAATGTAATCCTTGTTTTATCTCTATCTGTGATTGTGTACGTGGATTTGTGTGTAACTTGTTGCTGTGTGTGTGTCTGTGTCCAGGTGTTCTTCAGTGAGAAGGACTCGGACCTTCCTCCCAGTGTCCAGGTGACAGAAGGAGAAGGCAACGTGTCTCTGCTCCTCCGGCTCCTCCAGCGCTACACGGTCTACGAGCTGCAGGTTCTGGCCTACACGCAGCTGGGTGACGGCCCCCCCAGCAGCCCCTTGCTGCTCCGGACCAGAGAGGACGGTAGGATGTGTCTCTGTGTGTCTCTGTGTGTCTCTGTGTGTCTCCCTGTGATCACTGACCTTTCTGTTCGGCAGTTTCTTCAACACTTTCGCCTCCGTCTCACCTCTGAAGCTGTTTCTCACCTCCTTGCACCTCGGCTGTCAGCGCAGCCCGTCTCTCCACCGCTGCACCCATCATCCAGCGGGTTCTGTTCATCCATCAGAACCCCCCCCCAGTCAGAACATGTTGTGTAGACGTGTGTGTGTGTGTAGATCTCTCGCAGAGATGTGGTAACCATGGCAGACTTTTCAGGATGCCAGCAACCCACTCTGGTATTTCAGAATAATACAACACAAGCGCACTCACACACACACTCACACACACACACACACACACACACACGTGCAAACAGAGAGAGTCTCGTTCACACGCTCGCGCACACTCTATCAAACAGTGTCACGTTTGAAAAGATTTTCTCATTTCAGGATGAAACAAGAACGGGAAAGTCAATTCCCGGCAATGTATAATGAACCATCCTGTCTGTCAGTCACACACATACACATACTGTACATACACACACACACACACACACACACACACACACACACACACAGACACACATCACACTGTACATACACACGCACGCACTTACACACACACAGACACACACTCGGGTTGATGGGTGTTTGGTGGTGTGGAACATGTGCTTTTATCAGGAACAAAGACGGAGTCGGTGTGAGGTTGAGAGAAAATTACATTTTCTATTTTGTGTCTTTAAGAGCTTCCTCTTAAAATGTATAAGACTGACTCCTCATGTGTGTGTGT
>NC_083637.1:6209058-6384058 GCF_963576545.1 Limanda limanda
GAGTGAATTAGTGAAGCGGATCAAATCAACCCTTCAATTAATCCGTCCGCAATCCGACCATTAGGAACATCTCCAGGGCTTCAGATAAATATCTCATATAGATGTGATATATAACAATCCATTAAAACAAGCCGTGACATAAAAATAACACATCAATTACGATCATAAGAGTGAAAAGTGATAATTTGAACGTTCAGCATTCAGTCACAGGTTGGAGGGAAAAGAGCTGACAGGTCTAAAAGGAGATGATGTATAGAACCTTGTCTGTTTGAGCCTCAGTGGAGTTTTATCCTCAGATCTACTGATACAACTACACAAGGAGACATGATTTAACACAATATACAATTTGTCGTGTTGAAATGGGAGTTGAGGGATGAGACGAGTCAGTGTGACCTGCATTCACTGCCGTCCAGAGTTTTATTTATAAGCGATCAGCTCCAGAATTATATTAAAGTAAAAGCACAGCACAAAGAATTCACTGCTATTTACTTTCAAGTGGCTCCGGTGGTGGCACTGCTGCTCCTGTACGACACAAATCAATTCAAACAAGGACACAACAACATGCAGATACAGGTTTTTGAAAAGCCTGAAGAATCAGGATGTTGAATCTGTCTCTAGAAGACGGAGCTGGCCTTTCCCCAACATGACACAGTCACTTTGTAATGGAGATTTAAACTCGTGCCTCTGATGGCAGCGACGTGCTAATGAGATTCAGCAGCGAACATAATGAAGCACTCTGACCCAATTGTTCGGATGCGAGAGGATTTGTAGTGTAGCTGTTATCCGATAATCTCCCACACGCTGCGTGCACATTAACACAGACTCAGGCGATCTGATGAGATTATCAACCACACAACCAGATTATCTTCCTCTGAGCAGATTATCATCCCCACAATTTTCCCTCCTCAGATGTTTTGTGTGACTTCATGGAAGCGTGATTGTGCGTGTTTTGGTGTACAATACAATCTTCATGTTGAGGGTTTTCTCTTTTTGTGTGAGTGGCCAGTGGCCTGTGGAAAGCCTGGTCTGCGATCAGTGGTTTCACGGTGTGTGTGTATGTGTTAAAGTGTGGTTGTGTTATTACATGGCCGGCTGCACAGGAGACAGAGAAACAGACGTCAGCCGTGTTCGCCATGGGTCACAGCCAAGGGGACAGAGCACGGATGTATGATTACATAATGTGCAGAGGGAATGTGTGTGTGAGTGTGTGTGTAAGTGGAATGTTAAGATAAAGATAGATAAAGATAGAAGCCTTGACAGCTCGAACGTGGGACGTGGGTCAAACTAAAAAAATCAAAGATCACATCAAATACATTTTTACTCTAAGACAGTTTTTTATTTGAGGTATTTCTTATCACCTTGAAGTTATATTACATTTATTTATATTATTTTATTTGATTATATAGAACTTGTGTGACTCCTGATTCCAGTGTGTGTGTATCACTGGGACTTTGCTTCCGTGACTCCATTTCCCCGATCAGACTATTTCCCCAAATGCACAACATTGGTATCTGGGATATTTCGGATTCATTTCTAAATAGTGGGGGGGGAGGTGGAGACGCTTCATTTGTGACTCCCTCCCAAGCACAGTCAGACAGCAAATGGTTTCCTCTACGGGTTTTTAATGAAGTCTTGTTCTCCACATCAAACCGTGAAAACTAGGTTATACACGGTAACAAAGACATAACACACAACGTTAGCTAGTTAGCAAACACAGTATCAATTATTACAATCAAGGTTAAAGTAAATAACAAACAGACAAAATACTTCGTTGGCTGCATGCTCTGAAAAGGAATCTTCTTATCTTCTACGAACTCTTAGACGTGTGTAACTACCTCTGCTTGCTTCTCTGTGTCTCTCACTCTCACAAGCAGCTCAGCGGAGGCGTCAAAATAAAAGTCTTACCTCTAATTACACAATAATGCTATATACAAATACAACATATACATTGGAAAACCTTTACAACATATTAAAGTAATATAGTGGCAACAGTTACATCATTTGTCTTCACACGCAGTTTGTGGTGAAGACGTGTAACTGAACAGTGTGTTTTCCTGTTGGTGTTTGATGTGGAGATGTGATTTGTGTTCTCTGGCATCGCGGAGCCGTGTTTCCAGACTCTCTCCTGTCTCATGTTGTTCCTCCTTTGATTCCTGTGGGTTCCTTGATGGAAAGTAGGCCACAAAATAACACACCGAGGAATCGTATTCACACTCAAAAAATCTTCTTGCGTGTTTAATGCTTCTGTCCCTCCCCAGGCTACCAGATCTCCTACTGCCTGGACAGCCGGGACCCTCTGCGCTGGACCACGGTGGAGGTGGGCTCCAACGCTCGGCAGTTCACGGTCACGGGACTCTCCTCGGAGCAGACCTACGTGTTCCGGCTCACCGCTCGCACGGCGGTGGGCTGGGGGGAGGAGCAGGAGGCCCGGGTGGTCACCACGGAACGCAGAGGTAAGGGACACACACGTACATTTACATTGACTCTCACATTCACTCATCTGGCAGATGCTTTTATCCAAAGCGTCTTAGAACTGAGGGTCCAGAGTAAGTCTTCAGAGCAGTGTAGACCTTGAAGTGAGTGCTAAGTGGTGAATCTGTTCAACAAGATCAAGTTTAGGAGTTGAGGGAAGAAGGTGAGTGCTCGTCAGGCATGTTAGGGAGTTAGTTGGGTTGAGAGAGGAGGTGCTCTCAGAGGAGAAGAGTCTTCAAGAGGAAGGGGATTCAAGATTCAAGATTTTTTTATTGTCAAATGCACAGAGATAACATAAAGCAGTCGCTGGCAATGAAATACTTGAGTCACAGGCTCTCTTTAAGCAATGCTCAAGTAATTATCAAAAAAAAAAATAAAAATAGAAATAGTATAAAATAGAATACAATTTAAAATAGAAAATAAAATATATATATATATAAATATATGTCTTTACAGATGAAGAGAAAAATAAAACAACAATAGTGCAATTTGTGCAGTAGTGCAAATATTCAAATATGCCAGGGTGCTGGTTTGGTGGAGTTATTGCAGTTCAGAGGAGTTTAAAAATCTTATGGCCTGGGGGATGAAACTGTCTCTGAGCCTGGGGGGTGCGGGATTGCAGAACGAGAAGGACTCTTCTTCTCTGGTAGCATTCGGTAGCTTGTTCCTTCACCAGAGAACAAACGAGTCCGGACTATGATCGCCTCGTGTGCAGGGATGGAAATGTCAGCCAGCGTTCCTCAGAGGAACTCAGTGGCCGACACGGAGCACAGGCCCGTATGATGGAGTTCAAGTAGATGGGTGCAGCCCCAGAAGTCTCTGCAGGAAAACATCAGTGACATGAACTGTGAAAGTCAGCCCTTCAACTTTAGCAGAACTTCGGGATCACGCTCCTATTAAAACATCCGACCCGACACTCCGCCTCTCACCCCGAAACACAAAGTGCTGAACGTACGTAAAGAATTTATAGAAATCTAATTTGAACAGTGTTTGTAGAGTGTGACAGAAAACATTGAGATGATGTGAGTGATTCATCAAGGCAGCTTTTCATCAGGCACACATCTGATGAGAGGTGATATTCTCAGCTCTGCCTGGAGTCTCACTGCCGGTGTGTTTAACTATAGCGTCGTCCTGAGGCTGGTGGCAAAGTGTTGTGAAGAAACTCAAACTAACTATCGTTAATGACGTGAACGACAGAGACGGTTTCCTCTTTGAAACTATTCCCCTGTGCTTCAATTTCAGGTGCACAAATTAATTTTAATAGGGATTAAAATCAAAGAGATTGTGTTTCGCAGAGATATTTGTTAATGAAACAGAGCTTTTCTAATCATCACTGTTGCTTCTTTCAAAACAATATTTTGCAGCATAAAAAAAAATAGTAAAACATTTAATTCTGCAAGACACTCAACAACCAAATTGTTCCTGACATCTCTGCACACACACACACACACTCACACACACACACACACACACACACACACTCACATGTAAGATGCATGACTGATAAACAAAGCCCAAATAAGTGAATGTCAGCTGTACTTTGAAGAGCTTTGAGTGGTCGTTAAGACCAGAATAACTCTTTATAAACACAATCCATTCCCTGTTCTCTCTGCTGAGGAACATAAGATGTGGTTGAAAGCCCCATTTAATAGTTAATCAGACATATATGTAGTTAAAGGTGCAACAGAGCTGCAACAGCGAGTTGGAGAAGGAGGAAAACGTTAATGGTTCCTCTGTGTGCACTGGTAGGAAGTGAGACGTGTCGTACATCTTCATTCACGTGGGGAAAAAATGACAAAGAGCAGTAATTTGTGTTGTGTGTGATTGTTAAAAATCAATCTCTCTCTCTCTCTCTCTCTTTAAAAATGAATGAACACAGGCCCAGGAAGAGTGTGATTAAATTCTGGAACTGTATTAAATCACACACTAATGGAACCGGCATAACAAGTGTCTTTGTTTTCTATTTATAAAAAAAAAAAAATACTTCTCTACATTACTGGATAATTCAACTAGAATAATGGGGTGTGAGCTCGGAGGCTTTGAGTAATGACGAGTAAAATCTGCTTTCTTCATCCGGTCCTGTGCTGCATTCATGCATCAGGAACCAGCAAGGAAATTCACATTCCATTACAAAGATGAATACACAGATAAAAGGTCTTAAATAAACCAGATTGTTCATGAAATCCTGTAAATGAGCCAAGGTTAAGCAGGAGTGACTTGATTAATGTTATTTATTGTACCTGTGCTCTTCAAAGTTGTATCATAGTCTATTATATTAGACAATCATGTGTTTTTTAATATTAACTTTCAAATAGAGGCAAATTCGTCACAGACATTTCGGGTTTGCTATTTCTTAAAGTGTGGCAACGGTATGGAAAAGTCAAGGCAAGCTTTTGCATTTCAAGTTGTTATGATCTCTAGTGAAGAGGAGCAATGAGTTGTGGTCTTTGTGAAATCTTTGCAAAAGATAAAAGTCCAGACGCAGAAAAGCAAACAGCTCGGACGGATCCTCCATGATCCAACGAGCAGTTAGTGGCTGAACGTGCACGATGCGTTTGTACTGGGCTCCAAATGTTGGAGCAAAATAAGACGTCTGACCTTTTCCACGAGTCGCTGTTCAAAGAGAAAAAAGATGAAATGACATTTAAAATCTCCAGCGGATTTAACAGAGCATGCACGGCGACATGTGTAGATATTGAAATCACCAGATATTAGTTGTACGAGGGAATAACGAGCGTCTGGAGTTTCAAATACTCCCCCAAGGATCTGTGCAACAGTTCATGAAACGCTTGTTGTGTTTATTGTGTTACTAAACAGACTCAAATTAACTGACTTGTCGAGTGAAATGAAGATTTTCAGCTTATCTCACCAACTCATAGCATCATGCTCTGGTGTGGGAAGGGAAGAAGACTTAAATTGTGGTAATTTTGTCTTTTGTGGCAAGACATGTGATTCAGAACAGTAGATGAAGTAGAACAGTAATATGAACAGAGATATCGGAGACTGAGCTGTGACTCTCCTTAGTTTTGTCCAACCTGGAACCTGAAAATGACATTTTCTCCCTCAGGCAGTTGATGGACAAAGAGGATGAACAGCTCTTTATAGTGACTTGATTTTAAAAGAGCTAAAGCGACTGAGGAATAAAGTTTATTTTTCACTTTTCAGGTCGTGATGCTTTTATCTCATCTCAGTGTATTTTCAGAACTATTTCTTCCATTGACGCAATTACCGGTTGACATGTGCACCAGGTTATACAGGAGATTTTATTTTATACTGCATAAATGCTATTTTCTCTAAATTCCGACTGGAGAAGATTGAGTTAAGTTAACAGAGTGAACAGCAAGAAGCCAACTGTAAAAATAGATGTTTCATGAACTCACTGACATCTGGTGAATATCTTTTTTAAATAATGAATAGGTTGTAGACAGTGGTCGGGAATTCTAGTTTGAAACAATATTTTGAAAGTGTTCTTGTTGCCAGTTTGAGAAAAGGTCTTTAGAGCCGGGGGATTAGTCCCTGTGATTCCCATTATAGTTCATCCTGATTCAATTTATTTAAAGAATATTGATTATAGTCACTATAAAGACATGGGCAATTGACTGGCCACCATATTTTTTCTTCTTTCACCAAACTTAGTTTTAAAAACACTGCATTGTTACTCTAATTACACAATAATGCTATATACAAATACAAAATATACATTGGAAAACCTTTACAACATATTAAAGTATTATAGTGGCAACAGTTACATCATTTGTCTTCACACGCAGTTTGTGGTGAAGACGTGTAAATGTTACACTTTTTTTTTATAATCCACGATAATTAATTTTCCTTCTCCTAAAATCAAATGTTTAGCAAAATGAATTTCAAAAGGTTTTTTGACTCCTGAGAAAAGAGGAGCCATCCCTTGAAAGTAAAAGATCACTTTCATTGTCACTTCTAAAGTAACAGCGGCTCTCGTGTCTCAATGGACCATCAGAAGAATAACTTTGACTTTTTGAAACACGACTCGAAACCTTTCATATACGTCCGTCCCTGATCTCTTTGTCCAATTCTCTCTGTCGGCCACACGTCTGGTGAAGCATTGAAATGCTACAAAAGTCCTTATAATAAATCGTGACAGTGAATTTTTATGAAAAACTAGAAATCATGATGTCTGATATTCCGCTCGCAGCTCTCGGCGTGTGTAGTGCATTTTAATTGGATCAGATATCGTGACATCGGCAGCATCATTATCAGGATTTCTTTAGAAACAGAATCCAGTGGTTCCCTGTTCCACTTCAGTAACATAATGGCCCGTTCTCACTGGGAGATCGACAGAATGCTCTAATAGAGATTTCTTTCTGATGATGCTGGAAAGACCAATTGCTTTTTTGAGTGGGCCTGCGGGTGTGTGTGTGTAAGTGTGTGTGCGTGTGTGAGGCAGCGTTAACGTGCTGCATGTCTCATGGACAAAAACTGTGATTCCCTCCAGAGATATTTGTCTAATCGGGTGTTTGTCTCCAAGAGGGTGATAACTGATAAGGTAATGAATGAAGCATTTGCTTTATTTAGCAGAACCCCCCCCATCCACCCCATCATCCCCCTCTTCTAGTAACACCCGGTGAGGGACGGAGCTGAAGGTCATGAGGGGTCACGGGTGGATGTTTGAAAGTTAAGAATATACAGTATTTACCCTAAAAGGAGAAACAAAATAATTCCAGATAAAGAGAACTAACCTCGTGCTATGATGACAAAGTAGAACGACTTCAAACAAACCAAATACAAATCAAACAAAACAGCACAGTTAGTCTATAATTGGAGATAAACACTCTTTTTAACCAAAGTATCCAACTAGTCAAACTTAAGGCTAAATCAAATATCCAATAGTTGGATACTATTGGTGAGCACTTAGAAGAGCCTCATTGGTGTTTCCTCTATGACCACTGCTTGTTGGGCTCCATCCTTCTGACCAGTTCTGACCAGATTACCACAGTTTGGGGTTAAAACAGAAAAAAAGTCAAGATAAATTTATCTCATATAATGTTGAATATAAAAAAATAACTAAAAGTGTACACGTCACAATATGCTTCCATTAAACACTAAATAAATCATATGTATATTGTATGAAAGGAAGAGTCTCGTGAATGTTCCTAGTTTCGAAAGCATCTTCTTCCCACATTCCAAAGACGTGCAGACCCCCCCCCCCCCCCCCCCTCTCCGCGGTGTAGCAGTAAACAGTGGTGTTGGTGCTCAAAGGGCATGTACGTGTTCCGACAGTTATGAGCTGATTATCAGAACATGATCTTTACAGGGGAACAGAACGAGAGGGAAACAGACAGAGAGACACAGATGGGATCAGAGAAACAAAGGAGGCAGAGAAGAGTGAAATCTGGATGAAGATGAAGAATAAAGAGGAGAGGGAAAGAGGGAGATGGACAGATTTGACTAAAATGACTTGTGATAAGTAGGGATGGGTATCGTTTGGTTTTTATCCGATACCGGTTCCTAACCGATACTTTTAAAACGATACCGGTGCCTAAACGGTGCCGGAACCGATACTTTTTTCAAAAAATCGCACAAAACGATGCTTGACTAAGAAAGGCTTTTTTATTGCCAAATATATTAACTGTTTAAAGTAGATTATAAATATAAATAAATACAAAACCCTTTTTAACTTAAAACTATGAATAACATACGAACTTTTAACAAAAGTTTACTTAAATAAATAAAAATAAATGCAAAACACACACACTCTGACTCGTGACTCTGACTTCGATGCCTGAGCCAAATAAAGACTGAGGGTCGCTTTTCCATCACTCAGAGACCCCCGTGTCTCCGCGGCTGGGGCTGTCGCAGGGAGGCTTCGGCCCCCCGCCTTCGTCCCCCTAAAATGCGGTCGCTTTTATGAAACATGTCTCGCCGTGGTCTTCGCTCCTCCCGCCCCGAGCCTTTGCAAGCCGACCCGGAGCCCGCGGCGCACCGCCACGGAGGAGATGCGCCCGGCGGGGCCAGCCAGCGCCGGGGAGAGGTCCCCCCCCCCCCCACCTGCACTGGAGCCCTGACGCACGCGGGGCGCGGGCAGCGCGGGGACAAGAGTTTGTCCACCGGGAGCCGGGGGTCCCCGGTGGCCCGGCGGGAGCCGCCGCTTCCCGTGAAGGAAGGAGCGGAAGTGTGAGGAGGCGGGACGAGCGGAGACCTCAGTCTTCAATTGGCTCAGGAACCGAAATGAGGCACCGAAATCTCAGTTGCATTTCGGTCCGGGTAGGTACCGGTTGTATTGGAACCGGTTCCATATTGGAACCGGTTCTCGGTACCCAACCCTAGTGATAAGGATGAATGAGGGAAGGTGTGTGTGTGTGTGCGTGCGTGCGTGTGTGTGTGCGTGTGTGTGTGCGTGTGTGTGTGTGTGTGTGTGTGTGTGTGTGTGTGTGTGTGTGTGCTTCTGCGTATGTTTCAAAGCGTAAGTGGCGATTAATTAAACTTCAGAGAGAATCGATAGCGCTTTTATTTCTAGACGTAATCGATAACCGCCCCGCCCCTGAAATTAAACAGTAATGCCCCCCCCGACCATGTGTTTTTGTTTTTGTGTCTACGTGCACATACAGTACGTGTGTATCCATGTCCACTGATCACACGCAGCTACCGGCAACACAGTCGCACAAAGACAATGACTCCTGGAGCCATCTTTCATCTCCTAATTGAATAGTGAAGACAAATCCACAGTCTCTCTCTCTCTCTCTCACACACAGACACACAGACACACACACATACGCACACACGCACACACACACACACACACACACACACACACACACACACACACACACACACACACACACACACACACACGCTGGCGATCTGCTGAGAATATTGTTTCTTTTACGCCGCAGTGGTTAGATGTCTTGTTTCATTTAAACACATATATATTCATTGCAGCAGTCACACTGGTGCACGTGTGTGATGTAAACGCGGGACGTTCGTGTCCAGTGTTTCAAGCTGTTTGCAGCATCTGGTCCGTGATGGCCTCCATTTGTTCAGGTCACCACTCATTTCAATATCTGTAGCGACACATCAGAGGGAAAATCAAAGGAGAAGCAGGAACGGATGAGTGGAGAAACATATCGAATGCGTATATGTTCCCACACAGCGATCATCTCACACGTGCATTTACATGCATTTTGGGCTGCATGGTTCCAGCTGAGTCGGCTGTAAGCTGATTTATTAAACATTGGATTCTTTAGTCAAAGCGGGGGGGATTAGACAAGCCTGGATTTCTCTATCTAGATTTTACTCTTTGAAAAACTGATTTCTTGTCTCTAATCAGGTTCTTACATGAGCTCTAGTAGAGATTCACGCTGGATTCAAATTAATTCAATCCAAAGTTGAACTGAAACTAACTGAAAGCTTCTTCTAGAAGTCGTAATCTGCGAGTTTCCAACATAATCTGTATATAAATGTGAAGCCAAAGCATTCTGATCGCCCCCTGGTGGCTGGGTGCGGTAGGGGTCAGAAACCCACGCCTCCAAACTAAAAAGTCACATGTTCTCGAAGGTGGTTTCTGTCATTGCAGGTGGTTCTTATCACATTGATGTTTGTTGTTCATGTTTCAAGAAAGTCAGGAGTCTCCACATGTGCAAAATTGCGGCTTTCTTATCCGGGATCATTTGGCTTCGTTTCTGGATATCGGGATAAACTTGAGAAGCGTCATCTGTCTTTACAAACAGTCTTTGGTTTCCACTGCTAAACATCCGACTCTCTAAACATGTTCGAGCTTTAACACAAATCCCACACATCGATGTATCACGACTACAGGTGAACTTCTAGCATCACAATCCGGCTTCTAACGGCACAAACACCTTCTAAAACTCTTTTGTCTGGTTTTCTTATTATTTGTCGGTGGAAAAAAGGTCAAAGCGTCTGCAAACTTCTCTCCATAACAAACACCCACGTCTGCGAAGTGAGATACATCTGTGGGTGTTTTGACTCTTTGCATCCAACACCTCCTTCACTCGCCGTAATGATAATTCCGTCTTTTGATTTGTCCGCCAACTCTAAATCTAAAGTGAATTAATGCTTACGAACAAAAATACTCCTGTAGCAGCTTTTATGTTTGACTGGCTTTTCAAAATGTGTCAGGATACTTTTTTTAACTTCTAAATGCTCCCTCGCCTATATTTTCCATTTCCTTCCACTCTCATCTTTTTATATCTTCTCCTCTTTCCCACTTCCACAGAGCGGCCGCAGCCACCGAGGAAGTTGTACGTTCCTCAGGACAGCGTGGAGTCTCGGCGTCTGCACCTCCACTGGGTGACGGGGGGGTCGGGCTCCTCTCCCCTCAGGTACTTCACTGTGCAGCTCAAACAGCTGCCCAGTGGGGACTGGAGCACACACATCGCTGACATCCCACACAACGTGACCGCCTGGAGCGTGGACAGGTACACACACACACACACACACACACACACACACACACACACACACACACACACACACATTGAAGCCTGTAGAGAATATAGTACGTTTACTCCACCACTTGCCTGTTTGCTTCAGCCTCTCCTCCAAGCCGATCCCAGCTCAGACTGGGTAAAAGACGAGAGGCCAGTTCATTAAAGTCCTGACAAACAGCGACCTTCACTCTTACATTCACACCTGTTGGTAATGTAGAGTCACCAATTAACCGGACCTGCATGTGTTGGGACGTTGAGCGGAAAACATCCAACCTCCACCATAAAGCCTCTAACTCACCAGAATCAGGATCAGAATCAGAATCAGAATCAGAATCAGAATCAGAATCAGAATCAGAATCAGAATGTGTGTTTATTGCCGCGTTGGTTTACACCTACCTGGAATTTGCTCTGGTTGTTAGTGCATACAATGAATATAAAATCATAAAAACACAATAAATACAACACACATAAGAAAAAAATAAACAATATATAAAATAAAAAGATATAAAAGATATAAAAAGTAAAGTAATAGTGAAATGCAAAATGCAAAACAGGAGAAAGAAATGTCAATTTGCAATATGCAATGGTATGCAATATAATATAATAAAATAATAAAGTATGTGTTAATGTAAAACATCCTTGAGGCGTGGGGGCGGGATTAAAGTCCAAGTCTGGTGGGGGGGGGGGTCCCGGGCTGTGTTGATAAGGCCGACTGCAGCCGGGGAGAAGCTGGTCTCATGGCGTGAGGTTTTGGTCCTGATCGACCGCAGCCTCCTGCCTGAGGGAAGAACCTTGAAGAGTTTGTGACCCGGGGTCAAACACAGACGTAGCTACTGCACCATCATGCTGCCCCCCCCACGAGCTAGCCTAGCAACTGTAGGTAGGTGCATTGAGTTGATGCACCCGCGTACAGTCGTCAAGGCAGCAGCAGAATACAGAATAGATGTTTGCTCTGACGTTACCTGAAATGTTTGCATGACTTCTGTTAATTAACTCACAACCGACAGCTCTGAGTGCTTCTTCCACGAGGCGTCTCTTTCTTATTAGGTTTTAGAGACAGATCACAAAGCTGTGTTCACAGCAGCAGCAGCATTGAAGTCGTCCCCGTGAGCTTTTAAGGATTCAGCTGAACATTAACGTCTCTGTCCGGCTCTTTATTGGATTTGAGAAAGTTTACACTCCAGCAAACCCAGCAAGGCCTCACGAGACAAACATCTTAACTTCCAGCGGTGTCCAATACTCTCAGACCGATTCTCCGATAGGGAAGTGGTGTCTTCACTGTCTGTCTCTCCATGAGTCTAAGCTGAGCAGCTCGAGAGGAAAATGTCAGAAGGAAATCTGATTTCAAATGTTTTCTTCGTCATCTTTTGCTGTAACACAATAACAGTTCTGCTCTGACGTCCTCTCAGGCTTTCAGCTCAGCATCATGTCTGTGGCCAGCCAGTGTATTTTTAAAACCCTTTCACTAGATTAGTATTTTTTAAAAGAGTCTATTTGAAATGTCTGACATGTGCTGCGTGACATCAGAAAGCTTGACAGACCCTAGCAACGGTATCCAAGGAGGGAGAGGGCTCACCTAGGCATCGATTCGGCCACGTCAAGAATCTCTGGAGAAAACAGCAACAATTACTGTTAAATAAATATATATTTATGTATATATATTCAATGTGGAAAGTTGGGTTTAGTGCATCATTTTGGAATTAGACTAGTTGAAACAATCGGTAGAAATCTTGTAATGTTTATGCGTCCTCGGGGAGGAGGGATGCTGTGAATTCTCAAAGCAAAGAACTGAGAATAAGAACAAAAACATTTGAATGAATTTAACACAGGAAGTTAAGAAAAGGTTGATGGAGGAAAAAAGAAAACCAGACAGACCAGAATAATCATAATCACTGCAGAGCTGTGGAGAAGCTGAGTCACCTGATCACAGGCACAGCAGGAGCAGCTCGGTCTTTTTATCTTTCTTAATATTTGTCTCTCTCTCTGCCATCATGCTTTCAAGTTCTCTCTCTGCCGTTTATCCGTTATCTCTCTTTCTTCCTCCAGTTTTACTTTCCCAGCATTCGTCCCAGTTGCTGCCACCACCTTCCGTCCAACCACCAGCAGCCAAAGCTTTCAAAACCCATCAAACGTTCCTCGAGCTTCACCTCCACTCGTCCTGCGCTCCGGTTGAACGCTGCTTCTTTTCCATTCCTCTCTCTCTTTATCCCTCCATCCTCTCCTCCCTGTTGAGACAGTCATTACAGCAGCAGGTGATTGTGGTCAGACCCGAGTAGCAGAACCCTGATGAGGCTTATTTGTGTTTAGTGTGCGTCTCCTGCTTCGTGGCGCTGTTCAGTGAGCTCCTTCATGAGCGATCTCAGGACTGTTTGAGATGCTGAAGACTGTTCTCTCAGTGTCACTGCACCCAAGCTGGCTCAGGGAGAGTCGATCTGCCACGACCACGGCGTTTTCAAGCTCTCTCTATCACTGAATGCTCTCATTACGGCGCCGGATGGAGGAATTAGCTCACATCTCCGTTTGCTCACGCTCATACTTACTTGTTATCTGTCCTTAATTGTTGTTTTCCAGCGAGACATCTTTGGAACCAAAACATCGAAGTCCCCGGGCTCAGTCGACACACACATAGAGTCCACACACACACACACACACACACACAGACTCACTCTTTCAAACACTGTCCTCAACATCCTCCCAGTGCTGCTGGTACCCCTCCCTCTTTGAGCTCAGTATCTTTGATGTTCTATTCCTACGATACCCACAACCCCACAGGGCCCTTCTTGTCCCTCATTGCGCCCGGCTCATTATTATACAAGAAGACACTTGAGTAGTTCTTCTGTCGCCCGCTGAATTTTTCACTGGTCCTCCTCTGTCTCCCAGTCGCTCTGTAAACACAGTCTGGAGTGGGACCTTGCAGGTAGACTCAGGAGCAGCAGTGGAATGACTTCTTGTTGCTAATTATTGAATCACTCTTGTTAACCGGTGTTTATAATGGGTTAGATAAATTAAGAATTAATAAAAAATGACTGTTTTGCAGCCACCTGTCCTTTTTTAAAAATTATAATCAATTTCCCATCGCGAGGGAGAGAGGGTGTTGGAACTATTAGCAGCTGTGCAGCAGACTCGTTCAGCGAGTCGCTCTGAATGGCTCCGTGTTCGTCGGACAGGTTGTAAGTGGCTCTTGGGTAAATTGGTTTCAATATGACCGGTGTAAATTGTTTCCCTGTTCTTATTAAGGCTTTCCCTCTGCACAGAGGAGAAATACAGATAAGATGTGGTCGTGAAAATGCTTTTGCAGGGAAGACAATTAGGAAAGGTGTATGATAATTAATATTCAAGACCTGTGTGATCTTTAGAGAGCAGTGGAAAGGGCAAAACACACCTGTGGGAGGTGGAGGAGCCGGAGTTAAAGGCACCCAGTGGATTCTCTCACCACCTGTGGGCTGTTGGATAATGTTTTGATGAGCTGAGTCCTCTGTGTATTCTATAGAACGTTGTTTTTCTTTTTGTTCGAGCGCCAAGGGAAAAGAATCATTTAAATATCCCTTAACAAGGCAGGAATTGCACTGAATGTTGAATAACTGAACAGAGACGGAAGGAGTGAGAGCACACACTGGTTTGGAATGAAGATTTACAAAAATATATTTTATTGACCAATAGCGGAAACAGCTCAGCAACTTTGGCAAGAATCAATTTTATCCAAACACACTGGTGCTAAATCTTGCACGTGTTCATGAAGCCAGAGGAGATGCACAAAGGTCTACATGTCTACATACACAGTGGATGAGTGAATGAATGGACTTTGAGGGGAAACAAATATCTACCTGAGCTCTACCTCTGTTTGTCCCCCCCCCCTCACAGGTGACAGACACACTAGTAATAACTGAGTCCAAGTACCAACTGTGAAACCACCACAGACTGAAGCTCAGTCCTGCAGCTAAGAGAAGCCACGGTGATGCAATTTTCACCCGTGAAACATCTTTCAAGTTTCCCCAAAAAAAACCTCAGAGTTGCATTAACACCTGGTGCTTCCACTGTGTGAAAATCCATTGTGAGCACTGAGAAAAGTTTCCTTTTGATTGATGATCACAAGGCACAGCTGCTCCAGAGGAGACGTGCGTCTTCAGCTGTCGCAGTGTTACACAAGTCCTGCTCAACGTTATGAGTGTAATTGTATTGCTGTGGTTTTATTGGATGAATTTCAGATGCAATGTCCTCATCAGTTGGTTTAGTGATAACAAAAATCACACTGAAACAATCTCTGTGGATCTCTGTGCAGCAAGACCATTTCTCAATATTCTAATCAACCGATTTATAAATTCATGCCTGAACCAAAATGCAAATATATACCTCGGCTTAGGCCCAGGATTTTGATTTGGATCTGCACCAAGTTGCCCAGACTCATAAATGTCTGTCCCCTAAATATACTTGATCCATGAATTATTCTCAAGAGCATGAACGAAACACTTATAGAGATATAACCTCCCCACTGAATGCATATATATCAAACATATAAATGTGTTTGGTCTGTAGGTTGGAGCCTTTCACATCGTACAAGTTCCGGATGCTGTCCACCAACGATGTCGGGGACAGCGTCCTCAGCAAAGAGACGGAGGCTGTGACGACTCTGCAGGACGGTGAGAGACTGGGAGGAGAAGAAAGTGGAGGATGAGGGGATGAGTGGATTTTAAAACATAGCAGAGAAGAAGATGGACAGAAGCTTGTCTCTGTGTCTTTTCCTCTTCCTCACTCTCTTCCTGTGTTTCCTCTCTAGTTCCCGATCAGCCTCCGGTGATCCTCGCGGTGAAGCCCACAACCACCACCTCAGTCCTGGTGCAGTGGAAGGTAACGTCACAACAACAACAACAAGACCCCCACACACACAGAGACACTCACAGACCCACACAGAAACAAACTTGTGAGTGCGGGTTAATCATTTACGTGAGATTGCTGCAGACTCCCTGGAGGAAATTACCATTGTTACTGAAGCAGGGAAGTTCAGAGGGCAGCAGAGACAGATTGAGGAGATGGAGGGAGAGAAGGATGAACAGACGGAGGGGACAGATCGTCCCGGGTGGGGAGGAAAAATGTTGAAAAGTCCTAATGAGAATATAGCAGCAGGGGAGATGTTAGAGGGCAAGAGAGGCAAACATCAGCCATGTCCATCAACGGAGGAGAAAGAAAAGCCCGGGGAGTTACAGAAAAGTGGAGCGAGTCTGTGGCCAAATGTGAATTGACAGTAAATATAGAACCGGCGAGTTCAACGCTTGTCACTCTTCCTCCGCCGGTTTGGAAACGTCTCCTCTTGCTCCTTCTCGCCTCGTATCAAAGCAGAAGGAGGCAGTGGAAAAAGAAAGTCACCTGCAATTTCATCATCCTTTACAAGGGTGCCAGAGCCAGTGAAGCATCTCTGTGTCTGTGCAGCTCTTTAAAGTGGACCGATAGAACCCTGCTCTTCCAGCCGGCCCCTGTCCTGTCAATCACACAGGAAAATGAACATTTTCTCTTCACATACAGCAGAAAAAAACCCCTCAGAAGTTGTTCTACTTGGGAAATGGATCATTATTAATTCTCTTCATGTGCCGTGTGCTTGTTTGCGTGTTTGCCAGCGGCCCGGTGACGACAGCATCAACGGGGTTCTGACCGGATACCGGCTGTACTACAGAGAGCTTCCAGTGAACAGCTCGGCTTCCGCTGAGGCAGAGGTCCAGACGACCAGGAGCAGCAACACCAGTTCCCTTCTTACAGGTGAGTGCTACAGATGCTAATGCTAACGGTATCATTTCTATCACTTTAAATCCTCTGTCATTTTTGGAAAACATCGGTTCTGGTTTGCAGACAGAGGTATAGAAAAAGCAGGGTTCTCATTTGGGGGATTTTATCAACTGTAGCTATCTGATTTTCGATAAACACATTTGCAGTTTGACTTTTAATTTGTTTCCAATGACTCAATTTATAACAAGGATCCAGTAAAAGGTCTTTAAACTTTAAACCTAATTTATTGGACTAAAACACTGGATCTGATAAATGAAACAAGATCATCTTCATAGCCTGATGATACTTAATATGACTTCTTGTTTTACGATGTAGATGTTATTCTTAGTTTAATATGTATTATAACCTACTTGCATTTAGCTACGACCATTCCAACCTGTGTAGTTGTTGATTTTCTCCGCAGTTGTGGAAATAAAGTGTGGTTACAAGTGCAGATCGTAAACTCAGTCCTGCCAACACTTACAAACTTCCTTAGAGCAAATGAACAACTTGTTAAACACATTCCCTCTAAGTTTGGGGGTTTTTAAGAGGGTAATAAAAGGCCTCAAGGCTCTTTAGACACTGAGTGGAGCTACAGTCCTTTATTCTCATTGGCAGCTGAGGCTCAGTGAAGAGAGAGAGCAGGTCGTGATCGCCCGGCTCCTCCACACTGCACTGCCCAAGTGTCCATGAGCAAGACACTGAACTGACGGCTGTTGTGTCAGTTTGTGAATTACAGGGTTTTTTACAGGAGTTTAGCAAGCGGTCAGTTGCTCTTATGGAACTTTACTGCGGCTCATAGAAGTTTTATTGTAAGACGATCACACACGAGTATGAATCACTGAGTTTTTCAGATCATACAAACCAGCTGCTCACCAAGGCGTCGCGATGAAATCATTTATTTAATGAAAAATATTTCAATGTCAGCGTCGGTATTATGTGAAATCACAAAAAATAAGCAATGAAAGAGAATCGCAGATGAAAACAGTTTGCACCAATAAGCTCAGTGACAACGTCGGTGGCAGATTTACAACCTGGCAGTGAGCTCAAGGTCTGCCGTGTTCATGATACCATTTTCAATCAAAGCTTTTTAAATATTTAAGAAAACAAGACTTGAAAAGATATTTTAAAGATCTTTTCAGATGATTTCCACATCAAAGCAGGAACCAGGTGTGACTATGATGACAGACTGAGCAAACAGCCCTCACAAGGCCGCACCCCCCCCCATGAGACCACCCATACTGCACTATAACATTGCAATAATAAAATATTAATATCCGCCGTACTTTATAGTAGATTGAGTATCTGCCCGACGAGATGAGTGATTCTGTGTCCGTCCAGCGGCCGCGGCGTCCGACCAGGGAGCAGAAACATAAACGTCTTTAATACAGTCATTCCATCGAATAGCATTATAATTGCACAATTTATTGTTGAACGTGAAATGTTTATGGATGTACTCTCCCTCCGTGTTTCCCCTCAAGCCAAGAGCACCTTCAAGACCGTCAGCAGCGCCTCGCTCACGGAGTTCGAGTTGACACGTGAGTCGTCCGGCAGTGAAACCGCAGCGCCGCCTCCTCGGCTTGTGTGTCCTGGTGAAGTCTCTAAACTGCTTTGTGTTGTTTCTCTGTAGAGCTCAAGAAGTTCACCCGTTACCAGATTGTTATGACGAGCTACAACATCATCGGAGAGAGTCCTGCCTCCGTCCCTGTGGAGGTGTCTGTGGGAGAAGCAGGTCAGTGAAGGACGCTGGTTTTACACATGATCCCTGTGTGAGCTACACATCTTGTTCAGGATCAAAACACTTGTTTAAAGGACCCATCGTATGCCCATTTTACCACAAGTTGATATGGTTCCTTGGGGTCTTGAGGAAATGTCTGTAACAAATTTTGGTCAAAATACCACAAGGATCATTTACCTTTTTACCTCTAAAACAGCCCTCCTCAGATTGACCTGTTTTGAGGACTGTGGACATGCCAGATACCTTAACGTGTAGAAGCACTACAAAAGTGGAATTTTCATAATATGTCCCCTTTAATGCCAGAGAAGCTGTTTTACTGTTGAACATTGTTTTTCTAGCTCTTCTCTCCCATGTACACTGATAAAAAGCTGAATTCCAATCACACAAAGCAACATTTCAGTTAAGAGTTTGTGTCCCACTCTTCATCATGAGCTGGAGTTTAGTTTCAATGGAGATCGATCTTTTGATTTGACCCAGTAGCTGTGAAGGATTTCCATCACTTTGAAAGGTGATATGGTAGAAATCTATAGAAGAAACCAGTAAGTGGACTTTTGAGTTTGGGATTGTTTGGTCAAAACGAGTCTCTGCTTTGTCGGCTTTTATCCAATCTGGTCCCGTCCGCTCCGATGCTTCGGTCATTCTCTTCTCGTTCGTTCTTTGTCGTGTCCACGCCTCCTGTCCTGCCCCTGCTGCCCCTTGAGTGACATTGCATTTGATAGGCGTAGAGGTGCTCTCGATTAGATAAGTGTGTGTGTGTGTCTGTGCAGGTGTGTGTGTCTGAAAGTGATCCAGAGCTGCACAAGGTCATTTATTTTATAGTGAAGGCCCAACCCCTGTTAAACTTTCACCAGAGTCAAACCAAGGATCCATTAATCAGACAGGAGAGCAAATATATCTCACACACACACACACACACACACACACACACACACACACACACACACACACACACACACACACACACACACACACACACACACACACACACACACACACACACACACACACACACACTTACTACAAGACACTTAGTGAGCATGTTGAGCAGGATGAGTTGAACGACATGACAGCAGGAGGATGTGAGGCCTTTTAACGTCCATCATGTGTCGTCCAAACTGAGTTTATCGTTTAGTGTCCAAATCTTTCTCCCCTGTCTGTTTGTTGGTTGGTTTTTATGTTTATTAGCAAGATTACACAAATATACAAGACAAATTACCTTGTAACTTGGTGATTGGATGCAATTTGGATCAGGAGAGAACCCAATCATTTTTGGCAGGGGTCCAGTTCAGGAGGAAGATCCAGGATTTAATATTGCCAGAGCATTCTTTGACATTTTCACTGTTTCCCCAGTAAAAAAAATCTTGGACCTTGATCAAAAAAAGGCTCATTTATGGGACTGGTTTCACTCTGATTAGATCTTGAGTTGGTGTAGCATTTTCATGGTGTTGACAGTATCCTGGAGAAAGTGGTTGGGGAATCCAGATGCTGGAGGAGGAGGTGGAGGAGGAGGTGCAGGAGGAGGAGGTGCAACAGCATCATCTGTGGGTCCGGCCCTGCAGGCAGAGTTATGGGCGGACAGGGATCTGCACTTTATGATAACGACACCCGCACGTTTTTTTTTGCAATCTCACACTCCCTCCTCCAGACTGGTCCTGCATTCATAACCAATTTGTGTGTGTGTGTAGAGTTTAATAGGTTATACATATCACATGCGATGGAGGCAGAGGTGAGGATAAGCAGCGGGAGTCGGAGGGGGGGGGGGGATGATGAAATGGGGTGATATGGCCTTTTTCTTTAGCCTCAGGTGCAACTGCTGAGCTGTTCATGCATATGTGTGGAGCGCTGGAGTAACAAGGTTCCGCCTCAGGCCCGTTCTAATTGGAAGAATAGAACATATCTTACCGACTTCCTCTGTAACAACCAGCTGCACACACACACACACACACACACACAGACACACACACAGACACACACACAATCTTCTACTTCTAACATATTGAGGACACTTGTTGGTATAATGTATTCCTGAGTCCCTAACCTCAACCTTAACCTTAACCTTTACCATCACATATAAAAGCCGAACGCCAACACTTGTCCTAACACGAACCCAGTAGAGCGTCACAGGGCCCGCCCACTTTTAGAGCAGCGCTGGTTCCTGATGAAGTTTCTCCATCGATGGTTCAGAACTTATAAAAAAGAGTTTTAAATCTGGAGCCAGGCCGAACGGCTAAATGATGTCGTGAAGTGACCGTAAAACATTTGATTTGCAAAACAAATTCGTAGAATAGGGGAAAAGGGCAAAGGTACAAAAGTGTGTGTATGTGTGTTCTATAGTGAAATATCTACACATCCCATAATCCATTGCGAATGATCCCTTCCAAACCACATCTTCTTGAATTTAACCTTGATTTTGATATAGTGTTGTATTAAATTGTCGTCTATAGCTTGTATTTGTGTACATAGTGTTTCATGAAGTGTGTAGTGTAGTAACCTACAGTAACTCTGGAGGATCTGATCAAAGCTGACATAGTTTTCGCAGTTTATGGTTAAACATTTCCATGGTAACAATGAGCTCCACCAATCAATGATGTAATTTCTACATCTGAGGATTGTGGGTAGTGTAATTCTTCTCCTTGACCTTTACGAATAAGGTCTTTACCTGACAACGGTCCTCACAAAGATACAAGACCTGTCTAACGAGACGTCTCTCTCCTGCTGCAGCTCCGTCCGTGGCCCCCCAGTCCATCACAGTGTCCCCCGTGTCTCCCTCCAGCCTGGAAGTGACCTGGGACACACCCCCCCTCGAGACCCAGAATGGACTCATCCAAGGATACAAGGTGACACACACACACACAAACACACACACAAATAATCCCACAGCTCGTTTCTGTCTGTGTTTAAAACGACTTCCCTCTTGTCTTGGAGGAGTTTTGCTCTGCTGCACCTTCAAGTGCCCCATAGAGAGAGAGAGAGAGAGAGAGAGAGAGAGAGAGAGAGAGAGAGAGAGAGAGAGAGAGAGAGAGAGAGAGAGAGAGAGAGAGAGAGAGAGAGAGAGAGAGAGAGAGAGAGAGAGAGAGAGAGAGAGAGAGAGAGAGAGAGAGAGAGAGAGAGAGAGAGAGAGAGAGAGAGATTTGATTTTTGAAAAATAACTTTATTAGGTACTATTTTTTAAACAATAAACATTGAAACACCTAATAAGTTATTTTAAAATACACATTTGGCCATAAATAAATAAATAAAAGAAATCACACAAGATAATCAGCATAAACAAGTTCTTGATTTGTCACAGAACATAAAACATCTTGAAAACACCACAGATCGTTAAAAGAGTCCAGGTCACCTGCTGCTTTATAAAAAACTAAATCAACCAATATTCTGGATTTTATCATGTTGACACAGACAGGGACCGACTCAATGTGGACGTCTTGCTCTACCTTCCTCTTCCTGGTTATATACACAGCCATCTTAGCCTGCCCTAAAACAAAGTTTAAAAGCTGGCTTTTGTGTTTTTGTTTGCGAGTGTATTTAAAACCATAAATAAAAACCTCTTTAAAACTGGTAAAAACAACTTGTAAAAACAGAAACAAACCAGAGAGACGGTGACACTCATAAAAACAGTGAAAGAGAGTTTCCTTTTCATCACAAAATGAGCATTTGTCTTCCACTGTGTTCTTGATTATTGATAAGAAAGTGTTCACCGCCAGGATGCCGTGGAGCAACCTCCACTGGAGGTCTCTGTGTCTCTTGCTCAGTGGAGGTTTATACAACGACCTCCACTCAGGTCCGGTTTCCTGGGCTCCAGTAAAGTAGCTCCTCCAAGGAGTGTCTCTCCGTCCGTCCAGTTTTTTAATGTTAAGTGTTTTTACCAATAGTTTGTATAGGTTTTTTCCGGAAGCTCCCTCCAGGGAGACCGGGCGAGCCGGCTGTATCAGAGGTCCAGAACATTCCTTTAAATCCAGTGCCAGAAAAGAGGCGGGGAAAGGGTCCTCAACATTGGGAGAAATGGACCCATCTTTAAAGGAGTTTAAAAGCAAGATGTCTTGATCTGTGAGTCTTGTCTTCCAGTGGTCCAGCACCCTCTTCATAGTTCGCTCTGATCTGGTCCCCAGTTTGTTGGTCAGCCCTGTGGGATCTTCTAGTTCAGGACCAGTTAGCTCCACCACCTGGCCCAGCGTAGAGATCCCGGCAGCCTGCAGCAGTCTGGAGAGGGTGCCTTGTGCCCAGCGGGGGGGATCTAGAATGGTCCCATACAGGACAGGCTCTTGCAGCAGCCAGTGCAGGGAGTCCCCCTGTAACCTTCGCTCTTTTTTTAAAAGGTTCCAGACTTTAAACACACTCTTATAAAAACCAGGAAGAGATGGTGAGACTGTGTTGTTATTGCTCATTAAAAACAGGCTAAAATCCAGACCTAGGCTGTTAAAATGTTGCAGGATGCACCGGGATAGAGGTCTCCACAGAGCGTCCCTTGGCCCGGTCAGTAATCTTTGGACAAACTGAAGGCGGAAGGTAGCACCCCTGCTGGCCAGGTGGACCAGGCCCTGCCCCCCCTCCTCCGTAGGAAGGAAAAGGACACTCTGTGGGATCCAGTGCATCCTGCCCCAAAAGAAATCTATTAAAACCCGTTGTACCTCTGCCAGGAGAGAAGGTGGAGGATCAACGCAGGCCAGCCGGTGCCACAGGGTAGATGAGACTAGGTTATTTATAATTAATGTCCGGCCTCTGTACGACATTTTTGGCAAAAGCCACTTCCATTTTTTTAATCTACCATTAACCTTTTGTAGGACATTGTCCCAATTCTTCCTCATGTGGGTCTCATCTCCCAGGAAGACTCCGAGGTATTGGAGTCCTCCTTTCTGCCAGGCCAGACCTCCAGGCAACCTGAGCCGATCCCCCAGCTTCTCTCCAACCATCAGAGCCTCGCTCTTCCCCCAGTTCACCTTTGCAGAAGAAATCAAATTAAAATCATTTACAGTATCAGATAAAAAATCAATGTCTTTTTGTGTATTCACAAGAACAATAAGATCATCTGCATACACAGATAATTTAAAAGATACACTGCACCGGGGGAAACACACGCCTTTTAAAACCTTCCTTAACCTATGGAGCAGAGGCTCGATGGCCAGAGAGTACAACATCCCAGAGAGAGAGCAGCCCTGCCTCACCCCTCTGTTAATGTCAAAAGGAGCACTCAGCCCCCCGTTTATTTTAAGAACACTCGCAATGTCTGTATAGAAGACCCGGATCATGGCTATAAAGCCTGGGTTGAACCCAAAAGCAGCCAGAGTCTGCCATAAGTACTGGTGTTCAACCCGGTCAAAAGCCTTTTCCTGGTCTATGGAAATAAGACCAGTCTCTATTGCCAATGAACTGGAGAGGTCCAAAACATCTCGAATCAAAGTGACATTGTCACTTATGAGCCTGCCGGGCACACAGTAAGTCTGGTCAGGGTGGATGACGGACGCCATTACCTCCCTTAGTCTGAGGGCCAGAGCTTTGGACAGGATTTTGTAATCCGTGCACAACAGAGAGACCGGCCTCCAGTTCTTTAGCTCTTGTAGGTCTCCCTTCTTCGGCAGCAGGGTGATGACGGCCCTCCTGCAGCTCAGAGGTAGCCTTCCGTTCTGTAAACTGTCATTTACTACCTCTAGCAGATCTTGTCCTACGATTTCCCAGAATGACTTAAAGAAATCAGCAGGAAGGCCGTCTATCCCCGGAGCTTTGCCGCTCTGCAGGCTCATAGTGGCTCTGTGCAGCTCTTCCTTTGTAATTTGTGCGGCTAGCTCCGTGTTGTTGCTCCTGCTTACCTGAGGGAGACCATTCAGAAAGCTGCTGTGCACATCTGGATTACTTGACCACTCACTCTTAAAGAGGTCTCTATAGAAACCGGTAGCACACTTCCTGATCTCAGACACGTCTGAGACTTCAGAGCCGCTACCCGTTCGTAAACAGTGAATGGTCTTCCTTTGCCCATTTTTCTGCTCCAGACCAAAGAAGAACTGGTAGGGGGCATCCATCTGCGAGATGTTCATAAACCGGGACCTGACCAGAGCTCCCTGTGCTGAAATGCCCAGCAGGTTGGCTATAGCCGACTTTTTGGTCTTGAGGGAGTCTAAATGCCCTCGATTTCCTGTAGAAGCTACTAAAGATTGTAATTCTTCTACCTGTCTCTCCAGATCTCTCATTGTCCGGGTTAAATCTCTACTGACATTGCGAGTGAACTGCTGGCAAAGTTGTTTTATTTTAGCTTTTCCAATGTCCCACCACTGCTGAATGCTACTGAAGGCAGGCCTGCTCTCTCTGTGGGAAAACCAAAACAACTTAAAAGCATTTCTAAAAGCCTGGTCATTTAAAAGAGCTGTGTTAAAATGCCAATAGGCGCTCTTTAAACGAACATTTCTAATAAAAACGGAGCAAGAGACTAAACAATGATCAGTAAAACCCACAGGCTGAATAAAACACCTTTTAAAAATATTTAAATGGTGTTTAAAACAATAGAGTCGATCCAGTCTAGCCAGGGATAAAACATTGTCTCTTGCATGGCTCCAGGTGTATTGCCTGTGATTACTGTTAAAAACCCTCCACACATCACAAAGTTCATGTGCCTCGGTTATCTGATTCAGCCTGAGACCTGATGCGGGATGTGGCTCTAAGTGATTCCTGTCCAAGGTGGGATTTTCTGTGCAGTTAAAATCACCTCCTAAAAACATAAAATCATCACCACTACAGTTTTTGACAGTCTCATCTAAAATGTTTAAAAGTGCCATCCTGTCCACTCTATTGGTGGGTGCATAGACATTTAAAAACACCAGCTTTATATTCTCATATTCAGCTTTTACTTTTAACAATACACCTGGAATAATCTCTTCTGCAATAAAAGAAAGTGGTAAAAAACTCCTGGCAAAAAGAATCCCCACCCCCCCACTGCAGCTGGACTTATGACTTAAAATCGCTTCTCCATTAAAAGCCCTCTTCCATTCACACTCAATGTCCTCGGTACTGTGGGTTTCTTGTAAAAACATAACATCTATCCTGTTAATGTCCATAAGTTTAAAAACAGCCGCTCTTCTAAAATCAGCTCTGGCTCCATTTACATTCAAAGTGCTGATTTTAAAATCACACATGGATAAAAGATAAAGAAAAACAGTCAGAAAACAGGTCAGTAAAAGAGAAGAGTAAAAAAACTTTCTAACACTCGTCATCATCAGTAACTATTTCGCAGTTAACCCTCAACATGAGTTTCCGGAGTCTGTAAATCTCCTGGTCTGTTATAAAACCATCGCTGCCTGTTTTCCTGGTGAGCGGTTTAGCGGACTTTAAAAATAGTTTTAAGTCAGGGAAATGATCCTTAAGCGATGGTAGCCTCTGGCCTTTAGTGGTTTGTAGGAATTTTTTGATGTCAGAGGGGGGGTAGAGGCCTTGGGTGTCTACCTGAGAGGGGGGGGACACACTCCCCTGGCTGGACCTCAGCCCACGGCTTGCTTTGCATACTTTTGCATTGCTGTGCCCTGACCCTGAATTTTTCCGTTTTTGTGTCATTTTAAACAAGTCTTCATCACTCATGCCATCATCCATCTCAGTTTCATCTATATCAATTGGTTCTGGCTGGCTGTCGGTTTTTTTACTTGCCTGCTCAGAAGCACTGTTCACAGCGGGGGGTCCCCCCTCGACTCCCACCTCCGGGAGCGGACTCTCCGGGGCTTCGGAGGCTACCTCAGTCTCCGGCACCCCCCCCTCCACCAGAGGAGCGGGAGGCTCTGTCGGCGGAGCCCCGCCAACAGCAGCCTCGGGCTGGGTTGCTCGCGGAAGCTCCCCGCCAGTGGCAGCGGTGGCCGCTGCCTCAGCGGGAGCTGCCGCAGCGGTAGTGACGGCCGGAGCCGGAGCCGGAGCTGCCACAGCCGGGGCCGGGGCCGGGGCGGGGGCCGGGGCCGGGGCTGCTGCCGATGCTGTTTCCGCTGCCTCAGCCGGGGCTGGGGCCGGGGCCGGGGCCGGAGCTGCCGCGGCCTCCGCCGCAGCTGCCGCGGCAGCCGCAGCTGCCGCAGCTCGCTGCGCTCCACCCTTCCCCGGGCAGGAGCGGGCCAGGTGCCCCTCCTGCCCGCACTCAAAACACTTCATATTTTCAGATGTCACAAAAATCACATAATTAAACCCCTCAATTTTAAACGAAAAAGACATGTTCATCTCCTTGGTGTTATCTTTGAGGACCATGTAAACTTGTCTCCGGTGACTCACTACGTGCCCCATTTTTATACCGGATACAATCTGGCCGTACCGGGACAATTCTTTGGCCTCGTGGCTGGGTTTACAAGTGGGAGAACATGGTTAAAAGTCCCGTGGATCACCACTCCCTTCTCCACCACCTCGTTCACCTTTGTTGTGCTATCTAAAAACATGACAATAGCTCCGTTCATTCGGGAGGCCGACCTGACCGAGTCACAGCCGACCACCTCTCCCACAGCCAGCGCGGCTTCTGCCACACTGCATTCCACCGCGGGGATCAGTTTGATTGCATGTCGGCGAGTCAGACTCTCAAAGTCTGCTGCCACTGCCGCTGCCACAGGCATGCACTCAGCAAAACTAATCTAAACAAAAAAAACACAACTAGAGAACTAAAGACAAAACAGATAAACATACACCTAAATGATAAAGCTCAGTAAAGTTAAGTCTTACACCCACAATACCTTTCACACTCACACACAGCTCTCAGCTCCACGCTCACTCCGCCATGACAGAGAGAGAGAGAGAGAGAGAGAGAGAGAGAGAGAGAGAGAGAGAGAGAGAGAGAGAGAGAGAGAGAGAGAGACTTAAGTTAGAGGAAGAATCTGAATATCCTTTAATGGTTTCAATATCACTCCACCCCCCCCCCGACCCCTTAATTCTCCTGTCCCACCCCCTCGCTCTTAGTACGTCAAACACAAGGTTATCTGTCCTGAGCTTTAGACACATTGATTTCTGCTGGAGCGGAGGGAGGAATGGAGGGAGGAGTGGAGGGAGGAATGGAGGGAGGAATGGAGAAGGACGGAGGGAACGTCATATTTGCAGAGTGAAGGAAGGAGACGGGCGAGTGATCCCTGTAGAATCCTGATTAGAGACGAGGATTCAGAGAATATGGTAAAACTACCAGAGATGGAGGGAGGCTTTGAGGGGTTGTGAGGCAGAGGAGGAGGAGGAGGAGGGGGAGGGGGGGGTTAAGGAGATTAAGAAAAAGAGCAAAGAGAGAAGGTTGAATGAATTTAAAGGGTTTAGACGTCTGTTAACACACCTGCTCTTTGAGATGAGCAGCACACAGCAGGAAGGACCAACACCAAACTTCACCGTGGAGAGCTTTTCCACAGTCGGGGTTTCCTGGGATGCCCTGGAGGGGCTTGTTAACCACACTGAGGGTGATGGGCGGGGGGGAAGAGGTATCACCAAACCATGCAGGGCCTGTCAGGAGGTGTGTGTGTGATGTTCGTCTGAGCAGCAGCGAAAAACCTGCGGCAGAAAACAGTTATTCTGATTTATTCTTGACCAGGAAATCGATCCATATTTTCCTTGTTTTGACAGAATTTGTTGTTTCTTAGTGGTGAGACTAAGGGTCCGTTTTTTTTGTTCTTTTTTACATATATGTTTATTAGTTTTCCAACAGGTTATACAACACAAAACAAAACAAAAACAAGACAAACATTTGGCTAACACACATATTCAAATCCATACAGGCAGAAGATTCAGGGGTCACGTCCTATACAAGTAAGACAAAAATAAAAAACAGATAAGTAAAATAAAAGTATACAGAAATAAAAGTAAATCAATTAAATGGTAAAACAGAGTGCCTCTTTTGAGGCAGAGCATTCTGAGCTATGATACAAACCCTCTTGTGAGAATGGTGGAAACATTCAGACCAACATATGACAGAAAGGGTTCCCATGTTTTACGAAAGACATCATCATTGCTGTGACGTTTACATGTCAAATGGTCCAACACAACATATTCAAATACAACCCTTTGCCACTGAGCCTTAGATGGAGCTTTATCTGTGATCCAATTCAAAAGAATACACTTTCTAGCACAAAAAGCAAGTGTCTGATAAAGTCTTCTTTTAAATTTGTCAGTGATGGACATGTCAGATATACCAAGTAGCAGGTATAAAGGGTTATTATTACTGTTAATAGACAGAATCTTATTAATTTCCTGCCCTATGACCTGCCAAAACTGCTGTATTTTTCTACAATCCCACAAACAATGTGTCAGACCACCAGATTCTATCTTACACTTGGGGCAAGGGTCAGGTTTTTAAAAAAGGAAAGTGCACGAGACGCAAAGATCCAACGTGAAGCAAAACCTCCTGTTGCTGTTTTTCATCCTCACCTCAAACCCTTTAATCAACTCCTCGACTGAAGAGATGTTTGTAAAAAAAAATCCATTTCATGTTCATTCATGTCGGAGGTTTTCAGACTAATCCTGAAGGTCTCACTCTCGGAAAACAAAAAAATAAAATAGATCCCCTGCAGCAGCCGAGTGGATTACTGAATCACCAGAAGCATCACCAGAGATATTTCCCATTTCCTTAAAAAATAAAGTATTAAAGTAAATTGAATTTCCTCTCTTATCCAGAAGGTAGCACGGTTTTATTTGGGAGTGAGCGGCTGGATGAGTTATTCTGCATCTCATTACTGGAGCCGCTCGCCGAGGGAGGGAGATGGTTTTATGCTGCCCTCAAGTGCCACTCACGAGCTGCTGCTTCCTGGTTCGGAAGCTGTAAATATAACTTATGACGCTTTGTGGAGCTTTCAGTTGGGAATAATAACAAAATGGAGCCGTTAAGTGGCTCTTGGCCGTTGTTTTACTTTATATCCCAAACTGCACAGGAGAGGTTTATGTTCCAGGGGAAAAACGGAATGAATGCACCAGCTGAAATTTCATGCAACTAAATTCTGTTTATAATGATTGAATTTAAATTGGAAACATTTGCATTAATCACATTTGATACCAGATATTAAAGGAATATGACAACGATTTAATTCTTGCTAAATATTTGGTAACATTAAAGATGTCATTGCTTGTACCTTGGTCTTTGAACATTGAACCTGACCTCCGCTGAAGGGATCATGTTCCCACTGGACAGATCAAGATCCATGAAATATTCTTTAAAAACATCAGTAAAGTGATTAAACAGTGATTAACATTTTTTTGGATCGACCCCAAGATTTGTTGGTTTTGTGGTTTCTTGTGTTCCACACTTTCACCAAGTTTTGTAGAATCAGATTTTTTGTAGTTTTATGTAATTCCACCGACAAACAAGAAACCGGACAGGGGTGAAGTATGGAGGTGATAATATTTCATTGAGGACACGTTAATTGTTAGGGGGGGTTAAACCACTTGTTCATCGCTCCCATCATATCTATGTTATCATATCGGGACGCCTAAAACTAACATGTTCTACTGTTGCAATAAACATTTGAACATGAGTTGTCTGATTGAGCTAAGTTATTGAGAAGCTACATTTGCATTTATCTCATTTGATACTTAATTCTTGCTAAATATTTGGTAACATTTATGATCTCATTGCTTGTACCTTGGTCTTGTAACATTGAACCTGACCTCCGCCGAAGGGATCATGTTCCCACTGGACAGATCAAGATCCATGAAATATTCTTTTAAAACATCTGTAAAGTGATTAAAACGTGATCAAAATTGTTCTGGATCCACCACAAGATTTGTTGGTTTTGTTGTTTCTTGGCCCTTGGCCTTCACCAAGTTTTGTAGAATCAGATTTTAGTAGTTTTTGTGAAATCCTGCTGACAAACAAGAAAACAGACAGAGGTGAGATATGGACTCCCATCATATCTATGTAATCATATTGGGACGCTGAACACTAACATGTTGTACTGTTGCATTTGAACGTGAGTTGTCTGACTGAACTAAGTTCGGATCTAATCATGTCTCATGTTGTTGTTTGGCCGATAAGAAGCTGATGCCAGATGAAATGAATCGTATCATATCAGGTTCTGGTGGATTCTGAAATCTGCCAGTAAACGTTTTAATGAGCTGACGACCAGAGTGTAGTCGAGACTCGAGAGCTTTTCATGGAAGACGTCCATGTGCTTCACTCACACAGCCTCTGACACACTGAAGCTTCAGGCCTGGATTATCAGGCTGTGTACAAAACACTTTTTTCCTGAGTCATTTCTAATGCATGAGGCTCAACCACCTCTGTAACCTGGCTGCTGGTGAGTTTCAGATGCGGCTGCTTGGTTTGTGCTCTCAGCTGCTCTTTAGAACATGAATAGTTCATGTTGATGGAAATGTTTCCTCTTCGTTCTCTAAGTAAGATGGTGAAGCATTTACACCTATCTGCTCTTTCTTTTTCTTTTCGATTGTAATATAAGTTTAAACATTTTAACTTTCTCAGTTTCCTGAATGAACGTGGAGCCTGAGGCGACTTCCTTCAGGGATCAGAGAACCTCATTGGTCCTTAAAACACACGAGCAACAGGAGGCCGACTGCAGTTCACTCAACGGCCACCAGTGTCATTCATAGACAGGGTTTTGTTCATGTTATATATAGAAACTTCAGTAGAAAGATGAGTAGTAATTCATATAAGGTAATATATAAAATCAGAGGGACCATTATGAGCAGGAGACGAGCAGCTTTAATGCACCACACTGATTCTGATGCTGGATATGCATTTATATAGGCTGTTTACTGGCTGTGAGATATCAAGTATATTGCTCATCTGTTTACTCTCATTATTTACAGCCTGTTCCATAAAAAGTGTGTGACCCTGACACAATGTGCAAGTCACACATTCAGGATTTTCTTTGAGGTTTCATTTTCCTCAAAGTCAGTCACCGAGCACATTTCTCAGCCACGTGGAATGGAACCAGTGATTGTGTTTTATCGTGAAAAGACACAATTTTGTCTCCATTAAATTATTATTTCATTCTCAAATGAGCAGAAAATGGAATGAGGAGAGGTCCTCTGGAGCAGGGGTCTTCAACTGGCTTTGTCCCAGGGACCACCATTCTGACTAGAAAGTAATCCGCGGCCCACTGATGTTTCTACGTGCGCCCGTGCCTACGTGTGTGTGTGTGTGCAGTCATGCATGTGGCTAGAAGGAAGTTTTAACATTTGGTTTTCCATGTTGGTTTTATTTAAAAACCTCAAACAAATCTAGAAAAATCTGTGTAAAAAACAACAAAAACGGTTGATTTTCAGTGCTTAAGAATTGAAAACAAAATTAAAATGCAGTTTGTAGTTGTACTGCATCTCGGAACCATATGTACATCAATATATAACGTTCATGACTTAAATGTACAGACATGTAGCTGACATGAGAACGTTAAAGTAACGGTGATCAATAACAATCAACATAAACTGGGGCTACAACTGAAGAGGGAAGATGACAAAGTAATGCAGAATATGTCACAAATGATAATCATACAATATCACACAAACATGTGAGGCCTACTTAAGTTTAACCTCACCGCGGACCCCCGGTTGAAAACCCCTGCTCTGGAGGTTCAACTCTTTTATGACCCGAGCAGTTGAATCTGTACATCTACTTAAAGTGTGTTAAAGTGTCAACGCCATCTAACCCCTTTATAACCAGCTTTGTCTTCCTAGTAAAACAATACAGGTGCACTTGTTTTTTATGTGGATCGATATCTGACCTCAGGAGCAAAAGGACGAACACACACTTGTCAGAGATGAAGTGAGGAAGAGGAGAAAAACAGGAGCAGGATGAAGAACAGTGTGGATGACGGTGTTTGTTTCCCTGTGTTGTTAGATCCACTACTGGGAGAGGGACAAGCAGAACCAGAGCGAGAAGGTGAAGGTGATTTTTGTCCCGGACACTCGGGTGCACCTCACCAACCTGACGAGCTACACGCCGTACCAGGTGACCCTGACGGCCTTCAACACGGCCGGGGACGGACCACCCAGCGACCCCCGGGGGGCTCGGACCCTGCAGTCAGGTAGTGAAGGGCGACGGTTCTGTTCCCTCAAAACCAAACTAACCATAGACATATATAAAGACTAGATGTCTCGTTCGACGGAGCCGGACGTCACCAAATGGCGGCCATCTTGCCAGAGGTTGCTCGCTCGCCCATAACATTGTGTTGTAGTGGTACTTACTTTTTAAAATAATCATAACTTGCTCAATTTTGAACCGGTTTTTAAACGGTCTGGTTTGTTATAAACATCAGAGATGTAGTTATGACACTGCATAAATTATTAATTTTTTTAGAAAAGAACATAATTATTCATAAGTATGCAGTGTCATAACTACATCTCTGACGTTTATAACAAACCAGACCGTTTATAAAAATCGGTTGAAAATTGGGCAAGTTATGGTTATTTACCAACACAATGTTATGGGTGAGCGAGCAACCTCTGGCAAGATGGCCGCCATGTGCGGGACATCTAGTCTTTATCTATATATCTATGAAACTAACCACATGATCTGATGTTTCTCTCTGTATCCGTCTCATCTGATTGGTCGTTCTCCACTCTCTCTCTCTCTCTCCCTCCCTCCCTCTCTCTCCCTCTCCATCTCTCTCCCTCTCTCCACGTGTCCTCAGCTCCCGGCCCCCCCAGCTACCTGTCCTTCTCCGAGGTGACGGGAGGAAGCGTCAACGCGTCCTGGGGGGCTCCCCTCACTCCCAATGGACAGCTGGAGGGCTACAGGGTCGTCTACCAGCCCACAGCGCCGGTGCAAGGTATGAACACACAGACACACACAGACACACACAGACACACACAGACACACACACTCTCACCCTTATGTCGGGCAGGAGACTGACAGTTCTTTCAACTTGTGTGTGTGTGTGTTTGTGTGTGTGTGTGTGTGTGTGTTTGTGCGAGCAGGTGTGAGTAAAGTGGTGACAGTGGATGTGAAGGGCAGCTGGCAGCGCTGGCTGAAGGTTCGGGACCTGGTCCGAGGGTCCACGTACACGTTCAGCGTGCAGGCACTCACAGTCAGCCACGGCCCCCCCCTCCAGACCAACATCACGGCTCAGCCTGTGCAAGGTGAGGAGGAGCACAACTCTGTGTGTGTGTGTCCACCCTCCCTCTCTCCCTCTCCCTCTCTCTCTCCGTCTCTTCCTCTCTCTCCCTCTCCCTCTCAGCATCCAGCCTCTACTTCTGAGGGACAAGCTGGAGCAGACCGGAGTGGACCACCACCTCACCGCATGGATCCTGGACTACCTCACCAACCGTCCACAGTATGTGCGGATACGGGGGTGTGAGTCTGAGCTGGTGTCCTGCAGCACGGGGGCCCCACAAGGAACCGTTCTAGCTCCATTCCTCTTCACCATCTACACCTCGGACTTCTCATACAACTCCACTAACTGCTACCTGCAAAAATTCTCTGATGACTCTGCAATCGTCGGCCTCATTTCCGCCGGTGATGACAGGGAATACAGAGAACTGAACCAGGACTTCATTACATGGTGCCAGCAGAACTGCCTCCAGATCAACTCTGGAAAAACCAAGGAGCTGGTGGTGGACTTCCGCCGGAGTAAACACTCTCCTCCGACACCAGTGAACATCCAGGGAACGGACATTGACATTGTGAGATCCTATAAGTACCTGGGTGTTCACCTAAACAATAAACTGGACTGGACTGATCACACACAGGCTGTTTACAAGAAGGGACAGAGCAGACTCTATCTGCTGAGGAGTCTGAGGTCTTTTGGTGTGCAGGGAGCACTCCTGAGGACCTTCTTCGACTCGGTGGTGGCATCAGCCATCTTCTTTGGAGTGGCCTGCTGGGGCAGCAGCATCTCGACAGCCGACAGGAAGAGACTTAACAAGCTCATCAGGAAGGCCAGCAGTGTGCTGGGGGGTCCACTGCATACGGTGGAGGTGGTAGGAGACAGGAGGATGGTTGCTAAGCTATCCTCCCTGATGGACAACTCCTCCCACCCCATGCGGGACACCCTGGCAGCTCATTTACTGTTTACTTTTTTCTTTTTGCTCATTGTTGTTTCTGTTTCTTACTATGTTGTTTTGCTCTTTCTTTTGCTCTTGTTGCCCTGTGCCTGCGCTGCTGCTGTAAAACCCTCAAATTTCCCCACTGTGGGACTATTAAAGGATTCTGATTCTGATTCTTCCTCACTCCCTCCGTCTCTTCCTCTCTCCCTCTCTCCCTCTCTCTCCCTCTGTGTGTGTGTGTGTGTATGACTTCACAGGCTCCCCTGGGTCTCCTGTGGAAATGTCCATCACCAAGACGTCCTCTGATCTGAACATCCACTGGTCGGAGGGAGACGTGGGAGCAGCTCCGGTCTCTGGATACGTCCTGGAGGCTCGGCCCTCAGGTGAGCTCCTCCAACACAAAGACAAACAATCATTCATCTCTTTCTCCAGAGAAGCTCCAGCTCCACTTCCACTCTGAACTTTATTTAGCGTGGCGCTCCCTGGATTCATTTAGACCTGCTGTGAAAATCAAGTCAGCTGCAATTGTCTAATAAAGATAACCAGAGGTGTAATACCGCGGGTGAGAGTGAGGAGGCTCAGCGGGATCATCCACTGGGGTTTAATTCTCCCCCTGATAATAATAATCAGCGCTGTCTGGAATGTAATTTGATTTAAAAAATGTCTTGAATCATTTAATGACATTGAAAATCGACTAAATCTTAAATGGAGCGACTTCTCTCCCTCTCTCCCTCTCTCTCTTCAGATGAGGGGGTGTGGGAGTCCTTCATCAGACCCCTCCCTCCCAGCAGCAGGTCCGTGTCGGTACAGATGGAGCGCCTGAGGTCAGGGATCAGCTACGAGTTCAGAGTCATCGCTGTTAATCGCTATGGTTACGGCCAGCCGAGTACAGCCTCTGCAGCGCTAGCTGGTAAACACACACAAACACACACACAGACACACACACACACACATACACACACTGGAGGAGTCGGGTTAATGAACAGGCTGATCCCACTCGTCTGACTGGGGCGTGACTGAAGGTTTATTCTGCTGGATTCACTGTGACTGTCCTTGTGTGCCTTTGGGTACACTGCCATCTACAGGCAGAGCCACACAACTACAACTGAGCTGAAAGCCCCTTTGTGATTTTTAGTCCGCCTGGTGGTCCGTGATGGCATTGCAGGGGTTCCGCAAAATTCGCGTTGATGTTTCAACACATTTCCAGATTACTCTTGAAAATCGTGAAAAGTATCTAAAATAAGAAAAATATGTCTAAAATAATATAAAGGTGCTGGTGATCATGAGGTTAAACTTAAGTAGGCCTCAATTGTTTGTGTGATATTGTATGATTATCATTTGTGACATTCTGCATTACTTTGTCATCTTCCCTCTTCAGTTGTAGCCCCAGTTTATGTTGATTGTTATTGAACACCGTTACTTTAACGTTCTCTCAACATGTCAGCTACATGAACGTTATATATTGATGTACATATGGTTCTGAGATTCAGTACAACTACAAACTGCATTTTAATTTTGTTCAATTCTTAAGCACTGAAAACAACCGTTTTGGTTGTTTTTTCACAGATTTTTCTAGATTTGGTTGAGGTTTTTAAATAAAACCAACATGGAAAACCAAATGTTAAAACTTCCTTCTATCCACATGCACACACACACACACACACACACACACATACACACACACACACGTAGACACATCAGTGGGCCGCGGATTACTTTCTAGTCAGAATGGTGGTCCCTGGGACAAAACCAGTTGAAAAACCTTGCTCTAGACTAAAAGTACACTTTACACACTGGGAGGTGTATTCCTGCTCCTGTGGGACAAACCGCAGCATCAAGTAGAAACCACAGAAGAAGAAAAGTGAGCCTGTGTCCCTCTCTCTGCCTGCAGCGCTGTCCGAGCGTCCGTTCTACGAGGAGTGGTGGTTCCTGCTGGTGATGGCTCTGGTGGGAATCATCCTCATCCTGGTCCTGGTCTTCACGCTGCTGCTGCACGGACACAGCACCAAGTACAAGGCCTGTGGCACAGGTCTGTTGGTCAGAGTTGAATTTTTCCTGGAAAGTTGAATATAAAAATATGTTTAGTCTACATTTCAACCATTTCAATCAGTAAACCATTAAGCACCTCATTTGCGATTAAATAACAAATTCAGTGCTTACTGATTTATATTATTTCACAATCCCGAAATGTATTTTCCTTATGAAGTGTGAGTAAAGCTCCGTTCAGATCAGATCCACTCAGAGCTCCACAGGAGAAACACGTCACCTCCACAGAGTCGACAGCTCCCTCCTCGTTAGAACAACAAACCCTTGGTCTTAGCCCTTGGTCTTCACCGCTGCATATTGTGGCAAAGAAAGGCGGTGGCTGGCGCCCGTGCGGCGATTACCGCCGGCTCAATGACTCAACAACACCTCGACTTTTCTGCCCGTTTGGCGGATAAAGTCCTATTTTCCAAGGTGGACCTAGTCCGTGGCTATCACCAGGTGCCGGTGCACCCACTGGATGTACCCAAGACAGCGGTTATCACACCATTTGGCCTCTTCGAATTCCTTCGGATGCCGTTCGATCTTAAAAATGCAGCTCAGACTTTCCAGCGACTGATGGATACAGTACTGAGGGACCTTCCTTTTTTATTTGTTTATCTGGATGATATACTGGTGGCTAGTGCTTCTAAGACAGAGCACACGTCTCACCTTTTGACACTCTTTGAACGACTCAGTCAGCATGGCCTGATTATAAACCCAGCCAAGTGTCAGTTTGGGCTGAGGACTATCGACTTCTTGGAACACCACATTACTAAGGACGGTGCAGTTCCTCTCCCTTCAAAGGTGGAAGCTGTGGTGAATTCCCCACGCCCACTGTCAGTGAAGTCTCTGCAGGAGTTTTTGGGCATGGTGAACTTTTACCACCACTTTATTCCGCATGAAGCACAGCTAATGCAACCCCTTTATGAGGCCCTGAAGGGTAAAGCGGCCAGGCACGCAGTGATTTGGACGGAGGAAAGGCATAAAGCGTTTGAGGATGCTAAGGCAGCTTTGGCTAAGGCGACGATGCTGGCACACCCCGCACCCAATGTACCGATATCCATCACGAGCGATGCTTCGGACTTTGCAGTTGGAGCGGAGCATGAGCAGTGGGTCAAGGGGGCCTGGCAGCCGCTCGCCTTTTACAGCAGGCAACTGTGTCCCAATGAGTGGATTTAAAGTACATTCGATAGGGAGCTGCTAGGCCTCTATCTTGCCGTCCGACACTTTCGTTTCCTGCTAGAGGGCCGAAGTTTCACAGCATACGTGGACCACAAGCCTTTGACGTTCGCCATGGTTAAAGTGGCAGAGCCGTGGTCTGCTCGCCAGCAGCGCCAGCTTTCCTTCATATCGGAGTTTACAACAGATATACAACATGTGGCAGGCAAGCACAACCCGGTGGCTGACTGCCTCTCCCGAGCGATCACTGGAGCCGTCCAGCTGGGTGTGGACTATGATTGCATGGCAGCAGATCAAATTTCGGATCCAGATGTTCAGGCACTGAGGACGGCTGAGACAGGACTGAGGTTGAAGGATGTTGCTTTTGGTGCTGCTGGCACTACACTCCTATGTGATGTTTCCACAGGCCAGACACGACCAGTCGTTCCCACAGGATGGAGACGACAGATTTTTGACGCTGTCCATGGCCTGTCACACCCAGGAAAAAGACCTTCACAGTAGTTGGTAGCAGCAAGATTTGTCTGGCATGGACTTAAAAAGGATGTGCGGAAGTGGGCTGAAACATGTGTGGTGTGCCAACCCTCTAAAGTCCACCACCACACTAAGGCCCCCCTGGCACATTTCTTAGTGCCCGAAAGAAGGTTTGACCATGTTAACCTGGACCTGGTTGGGCCCCTGCCCACCTCTCAGGGGTTCACACACCTTCTCACCATGGTTGACAGAACCACACGTTGGCCGGTAGCTGTGCCGTTGGTGTCAAAAGCAGCGGCTGATGTGGCTCGGGCATTTATCATCACCTGGGTTGCTCGGTTCGGCGTCCCATCTGACATTTCTTGTGACCGGGGCCCGCAGTTTACATCTGGACTCTGGAACTCGGTGGCAGAGAACCTGGGGACTAAACTTCACCGCACCACGGCAAACCATCCACAGGCTAACGGGCTGTGCGAGCGGTTCCACCGTTCTATGAAAGCTGCTCTACGTGCCAGCCTCAAGGACAGTAACTGGGATGACAGGCTTCCATGGGTCATGTTGGGGCTTAGGACCGCCCCTAAGGAAGACCTACAAGTTTCATCTGCTTGGTTTATGGCCAGCCGTTGAGAGTCCCTGGGGATTTTGTCCCTGATACTACAGTTTCTTGGTCAGCAGCACAACAACGAGCTACGTTCCTGGACAATGCCAAGGTTTTCGCACCAGTTCCCACATCGCAACACAGCTTCCCTCGTTCTCATATTCCTGTCAAACTTCATTCTGCGGGATATGTGTTCATTCGTCAGGATGCTCATCGCGGGCCCTTTCAACGTCCCTATGACGGTCCATTTAGGGTCATTGAGGCTGGCCCTAAAACGTTTATCGTGGACATTGGTGGTAAACCAGAACATGTATCTGTGGATTGGCTGAAACCTGCCCACTTGGATCTAACTCAACCTACTGAGGTAGCTAAGCCTCCACGGCGGGGGGGCCCTCCTGCTCACCCCCCGGGCCACCGCACAGCCCTTAGAGTGCCTCCAGTTAAGCCCCAGACTACATCCCTGGCTCACGTTTTAAGGAGCCGTGCAGGTCGGGTGATTCGAGCCCCAACGTATTAACTTTGTTTGTGAATTCTGGGGGGACGTATGTAGGGGACAGGTGATAACACATAATTAACCAAAGACGTTACACTAATGGGGTTTGCACACTTACTGTGGGGTTACCAAGGTAACGAGTGCACGGGGGGTGGTTAAAAGCGGATGTTTGTGTGGCACCCGGATGTCGCTGTGTTTTGATTTGTTTGTGAAAATAAACGCTGGCCGCGAGGCACACAAAAACTAGAAGATCTCAGGATTACATGATTCCCTTGACTCTTATATTCTAGTGTTTATCCGTCTGACTCCTGCTCTTCTTTCCTCCAGGGAAACACGTGTCCACGGCCGAGGAGTCGGTGACTCTGGACAACGGAGGCTTCACGGCTCTGGAGCTCAACAGCAGGACGCTCAACACCAAGAACTCCTTCCTGAAGAAGAACGGCACCAGGTGAGCGCTCACACACACACACACGCACACGCACACGCACACACAGACAGACACACACATGGGTTTGATCAAAGGACTAGATATATAACAGATTGTGTGTCTGTGTCTGTCTGTGTGTGTGTGTGTTTTTGTGTGTGCAGATCTCCACCCAGGCCCAGTCCAGGTGGTCTTCACTACTCTGATGAGGACATCTGTAACAACTACAACGGAGCTGCTCTCACGGAGAGCACCACGCTGACCGAGAAACCCACAGAGGTGTCGGAGTCAGAGGTAAATGTCTTTCCATCTCTCTATCTATCTATCTATCTATCTATCTATCTATCTATCTATCTATCTATCTATCTATCTATCTATCTATCTATCTATCTATCTATCTATCTATCTATCTATCTATCTATCTATCTATCTATCTATCTATCTATCTATCTATCTATCTATCTATCTATCTATCTCTCTCTCATCTCTCTCTCATCTCTCTCTCATCTCTCTCTCTCTTTCTCTCTCCAATTCAGAGCCACTATGTAACTTTTACTGATGGTTTTCGTGATCCGAAGCTCTCAATACAGGTGTGAAAAAACCCAGATTGGATAGTGAACCGATCACACCAGACCACATTCTGGGCTGAGCCGTCAAAGATCTGTCTCTCTCGTCTTTTATTCATTTGGTCAAAATGCTGATGATAATGGTTAAAAAGTCTCTGCTTCAAGACTAAGGATCTTTTTCTAAATGTCCTTGAGTTCTGTCTGCCTCAAGATGACGAATAAAAAGATCCTAAAAGAAGAAATGAGTGATAGTGATCAGTCACGGATTTGATTATTGTCTGGATGTGTCCAGAGATTTTCATTTTATCACGGGAACATCACTCAAATTTGTTTTCTCTCTTTATAACAGACACTGAGTAACTGACTCTGGAGTGAACAGCCAATTGAGATGTTTTACACTCGTCAATCATCATGGCATCATCACATCACTGTGTATAAATGATCTGTCTTATAGATAAACTGACCCCTGCTGTGTATGTGTGTGTGTGTGTGTGTGTGTGTGTGTGTGTGTGTGTGTCTTTGTGTGTGTGTGTATCCAGTTGACGGACAGTGACTACGAGGACGAGCAGCCGAAGCACTCCTTCGTCAACCACTACATGAGCGACCCCACCTACTACAACTCGTGGAAGCGGCAGCCCAAAGGCCTGAAAGCCATCACGGCGCCGTTCGGCTACGAGGAATGTGCCGCGGCGGAGACGGAGCCGTACTACCAGACCGTGGTCACCCAGCACAGCACGGGCGGCGCCTACACGCCCACGGGGCAGCCGGCGCACACGCACGTCAACCCCAACACCAACCCGCCGGGATCACGCACCCCCGTGACGGGATTCTCCTCCTTCGTTTGACTTTAGAGACTAAAAACCTGCACAAAAGTGATACACACACACACACACACACACACATGGACACAAAGTGTAGCTGACGGCTTCAGAGGAGAGGGAGGACACGATGAGGAGGACGAGTGACGAACCTTCACGCCCCAAAGAACTAAACCCACTCAGCTTCACCCTCGTTCACAGAGATCTTCACTGTGTGTGTGTGTGTGTGTGTTGCTCTCCTGCTCTTCTCCTCCGTCACTGTGCTCACACACACGCAGTAAATGTTTCCACACACACACACACTCTCACACACTTATTTCAGAGACTCTCCCACGAGAGACGGACCAGTTTGTGTAAATGTGGACGAGAGAATTCCACCTCGGACTCGGTGAACGTGGAATGTTCTGCACAACGCTTCTTCTTCTTCTTCTTCTTCGGTTTCCTGTATTTACGCATAATTGCACAAATACACACACACAAACACACACTTCTGGATTTTCTTATGCCCTGATTGGAGGAACTGGGAGAGAGGGAACTCATAAAGAGTGAAGAGTTATTCAAAAGGAAGCAGCAGGTTTTATCGACTGATGTGCGAACACAAACACTGAGTTGTCGGATTTAAACGACCACAACCTGGAGGAAGAGAAGAAGAAAAAAACAACACAATGGATAATCATGGTGTTTGATGACGGACGCAGAGCGAGTGTTCTTCAGCACTTAAGGAATTCTCAGTGAGCGCGTTGTGTGGTTTCCTGGAGCGACGTGTGGGGTTTGTGTTTGAATAAAAGAGAAAACATGTATTTTTTACCGTCTACTGCTGTTTAAAACACACACTCCCCCCACCCCCCCGACCCCAGACCATAACGCTTGCACTGATCGAATGCCCCCCCCCACATCTCATCTTTACCCTGCTGAGGTTTTTCATTTTTTACAAGTTTGAGCGTGCGTGTGCGTTTGAGTGTGTCACACGTGTGTACAAGCATGTGTGTGTGTATATGACGACCCGCCCCCCCCCGTTTGTCGTTCAACGCTAAGCAAAGTGTGCCATTGTGTGTGTGTTTGTATTTTTTGAAGATGGATTTTGTACAGGAAAAAAACCCTTTTTACTGTCGTACGTAGCTCAGCCATGTTTGTGTAATGCAAAGCTAATGGTGGAAACGATGGATCAGCAGGGAGAAGAGGAAGAGGAGGAGGAAGAGCATTCAAATAAACGACTGGAACAGGATAACAGGATATTTCACTCTTTTTGAAGTTTGAACCCTCGGCTCCAGCAGCCGATCTCACGTGTACGTTGCACTTTTCCCTTCAAGTGCAAACAGGAATCACCCGTAAGTTCCGCTCACGTTTGATTTAGAGATTAGTGAAAAGGATGATTTCCGAGGAGGCGAGGTGATGAATGCAAGCTAATGACTCATCATCAAGTTAGCAACTTACAAGACAGAAAAAAGGGGTCAGGCTCTGTGCTAGAGAAAAAACAAATTGTTCAACACAGGGGTTCTCCGTTGTTGAATCTGAAATTTAAGGATTAGATTTAAGTTTATAAATCAACAGCAGTGTGGTTGGCTTTTGTGTCGCGATGGCAGACACCTTGTAGTGTGGATTCTATCTTACACAAGCCTAACCAAAACTATGGTGGGTTAAATAGTTCACCAAACTTTTAATAACACTAACTGATATGCAAGGCAGTAACAGTTAGGGATTCTATAAATTCACAGGGCTGGAAGCACACTGTGGCTCTTTCTCAGGTTCTCTTTATCCAACTTGGCTGATATGCTAGGCAGTAGCAGCCGGGTACAAGCTCTGTTACATATGGCCGGGGGCACGCTATGTCTTAATTCAAAAGCATTTAACAGTTACAGGAAATTTCGCAGCTTGACCAGTTAACATTGAATATGTGTTATTCAAATGTTAAAAGAAATTCTTAAAATTTCAACCAAGAACCATTAACTAGAATTATTAGCAACAGGCAATATTTTAGTGTAACCCTATGGGGACTTAAAATGGTACTTATTAATAATTAATTATTAATAAACATTTAATTTATGAGTAAATTAAATTTAGACCAAAATGCACTTGTGTGTAAATACCGTTGAATGTCTACTCCGGTGGTGGACTAGTGGAATTTAATTCAAACCTTTAGCTTGACTGTAAATTCCAAATTTAGTTATTTCTGGCGTTGGCCAAAACTGAAAAACACATTAATATTGTATAGTCATGAAGTTTTGCCAACTGTACTCTGCCTCACAGGGGCTGCACCATTTATGTTGGAGCAAAAATCAAAAATTAAATTAATAATGAATTAAAATTAAACATTAATGAATCTAAAAAAAATAATGAAAATAAAATGACTAAACTAACAACAAATTAATAATAATAATTCATTAACTAACAAAGATGTGTATGTGAGTGTGTGTGTGTGTGTGAGAGGGTCTCTCTGGTAGTTAAACAAAGAGAGTCACACCTTCCTGTGATCTTTTAAGATGGTCTCTTAAGGCCGATATATACTTCTCCGTTTTTTATGACACGGACAGAAACGGACAGAGAAACGCCCTCTCAGAGCACCTCGGAGAGCTTTTCGTGCACCTCTGATTTTTCTAACTGTCCGTGTTTATTTCGGAGACCCCACGGACAGCCCTTGGCTGTGATTGGTCCGCGAACGACATAATTTCCGTATGACGTCATTTCCGTATTTAACATTTCCGGACCTCACACTTCCTGCCTTCTTCCCTGTGTCACATCAAACCCAAACACAACTAAGATTCTACGATGAATGTGACGTGTATGTTAAGCCAGCGGAGTTGTCCGGCTGACGTTGGCTCGTTAGAGCACTGACAGCATGTGTTTTTTTGGGCACATACGGTTATAACGAGCTTTCATAACGGCGCTAGCATTGCTAGGCTAGCAGGCTAGCCACCATGCTAACTGCTGTGGTAACGGTGCAAAAACCCGCTGTCACGACTTTAAATCCACTTCTATCTTGACACTGTTTCTATAATACCGTCAGGTTAGAAGCAAACACTGGGTAGTAGTTAGTGTCGGGAGTCCTGCTGACTGTGTGTGGAAGCTGGGGGGGAGCTAGCTAGCTCTGTGTAGCTTGAGCCTCAAGCAGATTCAAGCTGTGGAATCAGCAACAGAGTTTGGAAACAAGACCAGAGAACCGCTGCGCTAAGAAACGATAACATCAGCATTTTTGACCCGCTGGGTGTCACTTTATTTAGTTCTGTTAGTTGCCATGGTTCAGTGTGTGGGAGGCAGGCTGACAGAGGTAAACAAACACAAGTGGACTTCTTCTTCCCAGAAATGGGGTAGGCTTCTCTGAGCTCGTCTTCCGTTGCGCCACCTACTGTTTGGCGGTGAATTGTTTTCAGACGGATTGTCGTCGGAAAGGCATAAATCAAAAAGACTCTCTGCTATCCGTTTGTCCCTGTCCGCGAAACGGATACGTAGAAGCATTCTGGAGCCTTAAGAGAGCACCCCCCTTCTTCTGCAGAAGTGGTTTTACAACATGCAGTGGGGTTTGAGCTAATGAGGTGAGGAGATATGCGTGTCTGTGTGGATGTTAAACAGATATCTGAAAGGGTCAGAGAAATCCTGTGAGGAGTGTATCTAACATTTTACTTGTAACCACAATAACACCAAACATATCAAACTTTAAAACAGAATCAAATAAACAGTCTTGCTTAGCCTTAGTAAAATTATTAAGCCCAGATTATGTGACCAGTCCAAGGGAAAGGGGAAAAGAAGTTGCAGTCCAGCTCGACCTTTGCCCTCCGGTTGTTGGATTGAGAAGATTTGAGCTGGAGGAATCCGGTTCCTCCACTCGCCGATGTAGGAGGAAAGACCGGCAGCCTGTTGTCCTCAGTGGTGGTCTGTGGAGAAGAGAGATGCTGGAGCAGCCTTCAGCCCTCCGAGGGATTGGAGAAAGAGAGAGACTCTGGAGGAGGCCTGCTCTTAAATAGGCCCAGTGGCCAGATTGACCAATGGAATTGATCTCGGTAGAACTTCGCACCTATGTGTGAAGATGCTGAAACAAAGGGGACATGTAGCCTCCTGGGAGTTTAAGTTATTTGACCTTCTCAGGACAAAGAGAACACGTTGCACTCTGGGAGATGGAGTTCGCTCCAGCACATGCGGCTTTCTCAGGACAAAGGACATGTGCTTTCAGGTTTTGACTTCCCATACAGGCCGGAAAGAGAGGCCTGCTTTTTGCACAAAAACCATGTCCCAACACAGTGAAGGGACAGGGGGGTAAGGAGGAATAATGGAGTGGTGGATGGTGGTGAGGGTTGGGGGGGGGGGGTTTAGAAAGAGAATGCGGCGCTCCGTGCTTGTCACTCAGAGAGCTGTGTGTCTGCAGTTCAATCGATGGCGACGGTATGACAACACCTCTGCGTGTGTCACAAGTTCACTCGTCCCGGTCGCCCCCCCCACCCCCCCCCAAGGTGCCGAGAGACCGAGGGATGGTGCGGCTGCAGTGTCAGCTCCTCCCGTCCTCCCTCCTGATGTCAAGGTCTCCGCAACGGCGCCCAAGTTACCGCCGTCCGTTCCCTCAAACCCCTTCCTGTGAAATGACTGCACCTCAGGACGTCTGGCAGGAGTTGTGTGTGTGTGTGTGTGTGTGTGTGTGTGTGTGTGTGTGTGTGTGTGTGTGTGTGTGTGTGTGTGTGTGTGTGTGTGTGTCTGTGTGTGTGTGTGTGTGTGTGTGTGTGTGTGTGTGTGTGTGTGATCGGGAGGGGAAATTAGTGAAGCAGATTCGTGGTGGTGGTGGTGGTGGTCGGAGGTGGAGGGAGGGTGGGGAGGGAGGGGTGTGGTTATTGATTTGAAGGTGTGCCAGGCGGCCAATCGAAGGCTGTAGATTCTCCAGGTTCCGACCCCTCCGTCCCCGGCCTTTATTAGAACGTTTTATTTTAGGAGGAAAAGGATGAAATTCATGAGCCGAGGTTGATCCTCTTGATCTCTCCTGTTCTCTCTCTCTCTCTCTCTCCGTCCATGCTCCCCTCCCTCCGTCCCAGTCCCTCTCTCACTCTCTCTCTGTCTTTTTGTCAGTCAATCGATTGCCCACACCCCTCCTCATAAATGCAAAGGCTTTATATACGCCAGCTCTCATCTCTCGGAGCACATTTAAATAAGCTCATCGATCTTTCATTTTAGAGTTTAAGTGACGGCAGCGTTTTACTGTCTCACTCCTCCTCTTCCTCCTCCTCCTCTTCCTCTTCCTCCACCTCTCATCTGCTCACCTCACCTCCCTGCCTTCCTTATTCATAACCCCCCCCACCACCTCCCAGTCTCTGAGAGCGTTCTGCTCCACAGCTGTTTGACTGATTCACGTTTCCAGCATGGAATCCAGACGGAGCCTCATTCTACACTTAATATTCCACATGAAGTCTAGTAGGAGAGACAGGGGGGGGTGTTTGAAAATGTAAATCATATTCTATATCGCTAACAGGCCAGAGTCCAGAACGCCTGTTAGTGGAAAAGAAGAAGAATTTCTCCAGCTGTTATTGCAGCTGTGCAGTTTGAAAGTCATGCATTTTGGAATGAAATGGAAAATGATTTTTTTACAAACACCAAATCAAATGGGAGCATTTAATATGTTTGAATGACATTAAAGCAGGAAAGTGGCTTCACACAGCAACTGGGATGTGAGCAATTAGGTCTGTAATACAGAGAATGGGGAATTATTTTGTCCTATCGTTGCTAATGTGGGTAAAGATAATGGTCCATTAGTGGCAAAAGTGTTATAAAAACTACCCATGGTCTTTATTATTGCTCCCCTTGCCCAGGGTAATTGAATAAAATGTGACATGAGCCTCCAGCTGTTAAACCAAAGCTCTTCTCTCTCGTCTAGATAACACGTTTCAGGTCACAGCTCTTAGAAGCGCTCGCCAAAGTTGAGCTTCTCATCGTCACTTTGGGAGTTGCCTTCAGTTTTGAGGAGGCCAAATAAAGCATCATCACCACTCTGTGGATCTGTTAGTGCGATTAGTGCTGATATGACACATGTCATTGGCTCAGCTCAGCCAGAGCCGGATGCTGATTGGACCACACGCACACAAGTGAACCGAGGCAACTGATCTGACGTTGGAGAGTTCAAATCAAAGAGACTAGCGTGCAACTTACACATGTGCACTCTCACACACACACACACACACACACTCACATACACACCCAGTTCCTCTCTGTCATCATCGTCAAATAGTTGAAGCCGAGGAGGACATTTGCTTAACCAGGCTGTAATTAGGCGAGAGTCCATAAGGAGCCTTGTCTCGTCCTGAGCTGATTATCATTGTCCACGCTGCACAACCTGACCATGACTCGTCCACCTCCGCCACACTCTTTATAATCGTGTGTGTCTGCTTCTCGGGTCGAGGACGAGACACAACCATGTCCACGTCTAATTCAATTCACAAAGGTAATTTCACATTCAAATAGGACATTAAATAAAAATCTACTTTGAGGCTTAGAAAAACTTTTGAGTAAATAAAGTGTGAAATACAAGTTGAATAAAGTTCTAGTTGTCCTCCACTGCAATGGTCTGTACTTGAGGTGACCATTACTACATTAAACAAATATATATTAATATATTAAGTTAGAATAATATCCTAAATACTGAAATTACCAGGGGACTTTACTCACTTGAATACACAGTTCAACAGAGGTTGATCCGTGCAAAAGGATCAAGAAGCCATTTTGAAATCATAGAAGGAAGTGTAAAGAGTATACTGTTGCATGCACCACCACATTAGCATGCAACCTGAGGGTTTTTCATGCATTTAAACTAAATTTAGTGGAAAGTAAAAAACAATTCCTCTTTCTTTTTTTGCACACACACACAAATCTAATCCTACAGCGGAGCAGCTCAAATCCTGGAGACCTCTGCAGAGATTTACGATTCTGACGGATTTAGTGTGTGCATGTGTATCAGAGAAGAAGAGGAAACAATGAAGAAGAAGACTCTGTGTGTGTCTGTGTGTGTGTGTGTGTATGTGTGTGTGTGTGTGTGTGTGTGTGTGTGTGTGTGTGTGTGTGAGATGTCAAGTAAGTCAGTTCCAAGAGGAAGTAAGTTCCCTGGTCGACTCCCTTATTCCCTGTCTGTCAGGAGATACAAATCACCATACTTACACAGCCACTTGACACTTTGTGCTCATATGTGCGAGTGCGTGGTTTGAGAGGGACGGAGTGTGTGTGTCTGTCTAACTGTCGTGTGTGTGTACCGAGAGATTTTAGTCTTAGTCGTTCTGCAGACTACTGGCATGTGTGTATTTCCGTAGCTGTGTGTGTTTCTGAAAAGTCCTTAGTGTTTTCTTCTCACAGCAGAAGAAGTGACTGCTATAGGGAGGCAGTCAGAGTATCCTAATGGAAAGTAATCACTTGTGTGTGTGTGTGTGTGTGTGTGTGTGTGTGTGCAAAGTGAGCGAAGCAGGTGCATCTACTCCATCTTCTTTTGTTCAGGTTCAAACCGTTTTTTGAGGCCATTTTAAGCCTTCCTTTCTGTCTCGCTTCTTTTTGCGCTTCATTTTTTCTGTGTGTTTGTTCTCCCGGTGCTGCTCCTCTTCTTTTTGGTTTCTGATTCTTTTCTTCCCTGCGTGTATCCCCATAAGGGACTACACAATCCATCGCTGCAGGCCACACAGGTGGAATAGAGGCTGTTTTGCTGTTTAGGCCTTGGTGTCTATTATGTAAGATAGGGGGAGGAGGATGCTATTGATCCCCTGTGTTGGTGTCTTAGGAGTGTGTAAATCTGTGTCTTATCGTGCACGTTTCAAGATGTTTCGACAGCAAAACATCCAAATAAAGCAAAACACTAGCAAGATACCAACAAGCAAAACACAAAAACACAAAATCAACCTGACAGACTGAAAAATATGTGCATGTGTGAGCACACACACCCTTTCACAACTTTTGTCTGTCAAGGAAAGTGCAGGAAAGGTTGAAATCCATGATGCAGGCTTACACTGGTTCCCCTGTTACCACTACGACTACTGGTTCACTGCCCATTTGGAACTGGTTGTTTGTTTGGCCTGTGGTAACGTTGGTTGCAGCTTTCTTTCTGAAACTGTAAATGTGCAGCTGGTTATTCAGCCACAGCAAGTAAAGACCGACTGCTGGTCTCAAAACACAGAATCCTGAACATCAATATCAGTTGTCGTTGCTGTTGTCGTCTTATCACAACCTGTTGTTGTGAACGTGCTGTTGTCATGATAAACAACATCACTGTAGCCACTGCAGAGCGCTGGATATTCAAAGTTTATATTGAACGTATCTGTATCCAAATCTCATCAAGTTCAACACTGCACCTTCTCTGGTGTGAAGCAGATAAGAAGAATGGTTCTTGAGATAAGCTTCTCACAGACAGACAAACTGAGATTTCTGGAATTATTATTATTATTAGATAGATTCTCATGTATTTTTTATTCCTGAACATTTTAAATCTTTGTTTTGGACAGCAGGTTGGACCAAGCAAGACTGAGATTTAAAGACTCACCTAAATAACTAGATTAATAAACAAATACTGTTTATATGCAGTTAAAATATGCATTTGGAAGGTAACTGTAGAGTTGAGCTTAATTATGTATTGCTTTTATTAATTTTTCACAATGCATGACAACATAATCCAGGAATATTGATGCATTAGTTATATGATTCTCCTGAAAGGTCTTTGTCCATGGAGCGGATTAAATGTGGTACAATCACAGGCTCATGATCTGTACAGTTAATCTTTGGTAATTATGTTTTTTTTGTCCCATGGAAGTTCTGGAGAAATATATTAAGCCCCTCAGCAGGGACAACCTTCACAATACAACGTCTACAGATTTGTGTAAACACACAGAGAGCAGATTGAGGGACAGGAAGCCCTGACGAACAGATGGCTCTGTGCAAATAGGAACCAAATCAATCCAATCATTGTACGAGAGGAATGTCCTTCGGATGTGAACTGGATAGAGATGTTTTATTTTGTAATGTGGAGCATGTAACATTTGACTTACATGTATCTTGATATTTTTACAAATTGAAGAAGACAGTGGCCTCCAAACGCGTGTTGTGTGCAGTTTGCCTTTCGGTCACAGATGCACCCAGAAGTAATTAACTCATAATTTATTGGTTAAATGTGTTAAATAAGGCATTTTCGTGAATGAGCCATGAAAAGTCAAGAACAAGACTTTCTCTCACAATTTAATGCAAGTTATACAAACTAATTTAATAAGACCTCTGGCTATTGTGGAAGCAGAATGGCTGGGGAATCAGAGAAAGAGAAATGATTTCCACTGCTGAGGAGTGACAGTGTGATACTTAGCAGCCTATGTAAATAACCCAGTTACTTATTAAATGTATCACTGAACTGCTGTGCCCACACATACATGGGAATATAACACAATTACTACTGTAAAGTTTTCATAGCTTAATGCACTGATATAAAGTGCTAACATGTATATTAAACTTCGACTAAATGGGGTTATAATAAGAATACTTCAAGCCTCTGCACAAACACATGGTGTTTTTAACTACTCTGGGTCATTAGACCTGGTCAGGTTGAAATCTGAAGTGGGAATTTATAATGTCACAAAATGAAGGGATCTAATATAACAATCCTAGTGCATGGCCTACTATGGCTAGTTTAATAGCAGGATAAAATGTTGTTATGGGTCAACGGGTGGTCATGGGAGTGTTTGGGCTTAAGATTCAAATAAGTCCATTCCCCGGAAGATGGATGGTTGCTTAATGGTTGATTTTCCAGATAGTGACAAAAAAAGTCAAACTTATCTTCTTGCACATGTACAGATGTCATCTATGTGTAACAATTAGAGTGTATGCACATTGTGTATCCACCTAGGTGCTCATAAGTATCTCAACAATGTGTCCTCAACATAACGCCAAAATGGATGGAAACATGACAACTGCGTCAGTGGGAAACTAGCAAAGACACGTGCTTGGCAGAGTTGTGCCAGGTGTGAAATATGGCCCAAAGTACAAGAATGATAACAGGTCTATAAGACATCCTGTCCACATGGAGGAACAGGAGAGTGGAGCTGTCAGTCAAACCCAATTTGTCCACTCCCACATAGTTCTGAGAAGAGTCAGAAAACACACATCTAAAGCCGTTAAGCTTCACAGCACATTACTAGTTAAACTAACAAACTCACAAGTTAAGGTGATAATAAAAATACTTAAAAAAAACATTGTGATTTAAACTCAGCCTCCTTTTCTCCATTGGTGAGTACAATGGAAAGAAAGAAACAACCCTCTACCTTATCCGTTATTTCCAGGACACCTTGTCATAGATGATAACCTTTACATCACCTACCACCGAGGCATATCAGCGTTTTAATAAACATCTCCTACATAATAAAACTGCAGTTTGCACAGCTACTTTAGACCTACATTAAAATGGTAGAACGAGTCAGATTGAAATGCTATTTAGAGCTGATTAGCTTTGCATTCAGGAGACATAGGCTGCGTTACAGCATTTCTCTAATTTAATTGACATAAAGTGTAAAAAATTCCTGTTTATGTAATCGAATGAGAAAAAAGGTTATGAAAAGACCGACACCCAAAAAACCTTGACCAGCAATACTTCATTTATTTCCTGAATTGGCTGACAGTTTTTGTGGAATTTAATATCGCCTGATACTCACACTTGAGATCTTTGTGTATTTTGTTCCCAAAGCATCTCATTTAAAAAATAAAAGACATGAAAATCAGGGGAACTAAGGGCTTAAAAAAAAAAGGAACCTGTCAAACTACAACTTGTGATAATCAGGTATGCTCTTTCAAAAACTAACAAATACTCTCATGGATTCTTGTGCCTGAGAATATTTTTTCTCTCTCTCACATAACTGATTTGTTTTTACCCACATGTGATAAATGGTAACATCCTCCCCGGACTATTTTCAGTGTTTTTTTCGGAAGCAGCCAGAGGAAGATGAGACAAGAACTAATAAATGAAACCGAGAGCTGCTCTGACAGCTTCATCATATGCGGTACATTTTATGGGGCTTAATGATTTTAAGAACTTTGAACCCAGTTATAGCAATAAACAGTGCAAAGTTGTAAACAGCCAAACAACTACACACAGCCTCATGGGGATTAATCTCTAATCAGGGCAATAATTACACGGGTTCCAAATGCGAAAACAAAATGTCCGTGGATCTTTGTTTGGCTCAGGTTGTCGACTGTACCATCCACACTTTCTGAAAAGATGACACTGTGACCGTATCTCTTAAGAAAAGTATTCCCATGTCAGCAGTTTGCTTTTCTTTCTCCAGGCCATTATTTCCTTCCTGCTCAAGGCCATGCTTAGACTGCCCACTTAGTGCTGAGATAAATGTTAAAGAGATCTTCGCAGGAATATCTGCAAAGCGCTTTCAGATAATTACTGATAATATTTGTCTTCAGTCATCTTATTTTCAAGATTGCTCTGAAGAAGAATGGGAAGGAAATGAATGAATGACAGTGAGAGAAAGATGCAGACAAACAAATTGAACTATTAATGCAGTTGCTGGCAAACAAAGCTACATTTAACGCTTGGTATCATTCATCAGTCGTGTGATATCATTTGACTAATCTCCTGCCAGACGCTCTTTTAAAGTGCACTGCTTTTGAACAAAACTCATTTCCACAGACCTAAATGAAAGTCTATTACAAGATTGTTGGACTCTTATATGATGAAAATTAGGTTTTCAGTTTTTGCATAAATTACTCACCATCTTCGGTTTTGAAACAAGAAAATCAGGTTGTGGATTCTCACCATAACAAAACCAAACTGTCATTATCCTGAAGTGGTTTTTACACTGTGAAAACTTGTGTAACCGATATTGTGAGAAAAATAAGTGTCTTGTCATTAATGGCCGATGACCTGGTCCAGATTAATTCACATGTATCTAAACCCTTACATGGAACTGCATACAAGCACGTCTTATCTGGAAATATCGTAAATGTTGAAGCAGTTATTCTACAGCAAATTTTATACCGTGGAGACACATGAACAATTAATTTTCTTTGTAATTAGTTTGCCCTAAGTCACCATAATACTGTTGATAGGCAATCTTAGGTGGTGAAAGCTGTGGCTTTCCCTTGATGGAGCCACACACAAACTGTACATTGTGTACGAGACGCGTGTTCTGCATACATAGTAGAGTCTGACCGATTTATTGGTTGGCTGATTAAAATCTGCTGATATGAGCCTTTCACAGACACATCAGTGTTTATGTTTGTCGATATGCGCCAATACAAAAAACTTATTCCACTGAATAACCGATGCAGAAAATATTTTCACTGTTGCTTACATTGCGTCTCGAGCTCTGGGTGAAAACTGAAGAAAGAAGTCGTGAACACAAGCAGACAAATCTGAGTTTGTCTCTGTCAGGTGTCTGGACTCAGAGATGGGATGAGGAGTTGGGACATCCAGAGGGAGCTTGGCCAGTGGCTAGTTAAGATGGTTTAGGCATCGAATCAGGATGCTCCTGGGTTCCTTCCCTTGAAGCCTCATCTGGGTTTGCCCCAACTGGGAGGAGGCCCCAACTGGGAGGAGACCCCAACTGGGAGGAGGCCCCAACTGGGAGGAGGCCCCAACTGGGAGGAGACCCCAGGGTAGACCCAGAACTCACTGGTGCGATTACATATCCAATTCTGCCTGGGAACGCCTTAGGATCCCTCAGGAAGAGCAGGAAAGCATGGCTACCTTTCTGACTCTAGCTTGGATAAGTGGAAGACGACTGATGGACAGATGAATGAAGCTGAGGAACCTGAATGTTACTGTAAACGCAGTATGTTGAAATGCATGAGAGAATACTCAGTATAGAACCATTGACTCGCTTAAGAAAGATTTCATCTGGATTTATTGAAGTTAAAATCCTCTTTGATGCTTCAAATCACAGAGTTCAGGTTCCTGACACATTCCAACGGATCAGATTCGTATACTTACAGGAACAACTGGGGTAAATAAAATAGCAGGTGACTGGAGATACATCACACAAACACACATTCCCTCTCTACTAACACCTGGGAAAAGCTTTTTAATCCCCTTTCTCTTCCTGCCAGTTCTTCAGTGGCAGCACTAGATTAGTTAAAGGCTCAAGAGCAGTCTTATAGTGAGATGAAGACAGTCACTCTCCTCCCTTTATCCAGCTTGCTTCAGTCAGCATTGGGATTCGAACTGGCAACCTTCCAGCGGATCACACCCCAGGCTCTCTCTTTATCTCTGCACGTTATTTTTTACCTCTCTGATTATTTTCTTCCCATCCGCCGGAAAGCCATTTTTACAGTGGCTCTCTCCGGGTGTGGATTCATACGCTGTGTGCATTTTTCAGTGGGAGAACATCAAATGTGCCCCCCCCTGCACTCTCCGAACCAAATGCACCTGGCTGAGGTTCTGTTATTTGTTTGTGTATGTTTTCATTTGTGACGGGGCCATCGGGCGATTTGAATGGGATCTTTGCATAGTGAGTCGCCAGTCACGGGATATTACCGAGGTCAGCTGGGCGGGTGTGTGTGTGCATGTGTGTGTGTGTGTGTGTGTGTGTGTGTGCAAGTGTGGGGGGGCATTGTGTGCGTATCAGAGCAGCATGATTTACTTGTTCAGTGCAAAGGCTTTTACGCCGCTGCAGGTGTGTGTTCTCAGCTTGATGCTTTTGATCTGCCACAGGTGTTTGAGAGGGTGGCTGTGTGTGTGTGTGTGTGTGTGTGTGTCTCTCTATGTGTGCCTTTGTGTGTTTGAGCACACTTGTCTATGAATGGTGATTTATGCTATAGACTCGGAGCATAAAAGGCCCTTTTTGATCTCATCTAGAAATAGAAGTAGTGTACTGTATGAATGTGTCTGGCCAGAGGTTCTTAGCTTAGTTCTTTGATCCAACCCAGACTAATGCATACCTCAGTGGGAACCGAGCCAACAGTATGGAGATCTGGCTTGCAACACCGAAGTGTGTGTGTGTGTGTCTGTTTCTGCACAGGTATATGTGTGGAAAGCGTATGGCCAGAATCAGAAAGTGGTGGCCTGCGTTTGTACTGCATGGATATGAGTGTGCTGTGCCAAATAACCCTGATGTTTTGCATGTTGGTATCTCCCTCATCAATAAAATGTCCAAACTCTGCTCCGTCTCCAGACTGATGGACAGTCCTGGGAGTCCGGTTTTGGCTCTTCCTTTTACAGCGCTTGTTATCCAGAATGGCCCGGGGAACATAATGACATTTTTGGATGGTTAAGTGATACACATTTAGAGGATAGGAGATACAATTCCTAAACATAAATCCCTCTTGAAGACATTTAAACAGAACCAAATCAATTTCCCATCCATTTCCTGTATGTGATTACCTCTCTGTTTGCCTCTATTCTGGGACTCGAACGTTCAGATTGACACCCTGTAAATAACTCATGACTCATTTCCGAGATAACATACCATGTTTATATTACAGCGAATCATATCACAATATAGAATAGCACATTTTTACATTGATTATGAAAACATTCTCTTACAGACACTTTCTATCAAGGCAAAGGGAGACATCTTGAAACCAATGGTGGTTGTGATGGGATGTGAGTGCTGCAGTGTAGGTCTTAACCACCAGCTCCTCCATGTTAGTGGATGGGACATGGACTAAATGTGACTAGATGTGTCGTCCATCTTTATTTACAGTGTGTGGTTGTTAGATATGAGGTCACGTGGAGCAGATGGACGGATGAGAGAGGAGTCCACAGACATGAACAGACGTAATCAAAACAAAGTCTGAGCTACTCAAGTCAAGATGGATGAAGTGAGTTCCTCAAAGCGAAAGACTGAGGATGTTCTCTTACTTCATCTCCCTCTCCAGTCGTTCCACATCCTTCTCTTCCTCCGTCCCGGCCTGTGTTGCATCTTTTGCTCCTTTCGACCACTTACTTCTCTCCTCCACTCTCTGTAATTGGGAAGGGGAGGCGCACACACATTCATCTTATTAAGTACACACACACACACACACGCAGACTCACACCCACACCCACACACACAGTTTGTAAACCTGTAGTAAAATGAATGTGTGTGTGTGTGGGTAGAATCACAAGACAATCTTTGGATTCACTTTATCTTATGAAAGTTGGAGCAGAACAAGGAATAAAAACTAAAAACAATTGAAAGTAAAATGGAAGCATTCGGGCGAAAGAGATAAATTAATTATCCTGTTTGCTTCTTGATGCTCACCCTTCACTTCTGCCCTGTGCCGAGCTGCTGCAGACTCTGCACACACAAGTGAACAATGCAGGACACACACACTCACAAAAAGAGACACACTCACACCCTCATTTATACTATTAGTACTGTGGCTGTGTGTGACTCAGCAAAATGTTCGTGATTGTCAAAAACTATAAGGGGGGAAACATTTATAATAGAGTAGAATTGATAAAAAGAACAGTGATAAATTATGGTAAATCAAGCACATACAGGTATATATACAGTCCAGTCTGAAAGTATTAGGAAAGTTAAACATCTTTTGCTTTCCAGGCTCTGCGCTTCAGCACTTTCAATTTGAAGAAAAATAATGGATCCTCCATTGAAGTGCCAAGTCTTAGCTTTTATTTGAGTAGTTTTAGTACTTTATATCAATATTGAAATGTGTGGGAGATATATTCCTTTTAAAACACAGGGCCCTAACAGCAAGTGCTTCAAGGGATCGGGCACTTAAATACTAAATACTTCTGAGGAGAGAAAAGCAGCTGCATGTAGACAAATGTGAGATTACTGTGAGTTTTCAGTGAAGTCTTGTGGTTGAAGCGGAAAATCATTTGCTCGGTGAAGAAAAATACAAAATAGCACAAATAATCAATGAAAATTAAGCAATGATTTCAGGCAATAATCTTCAGATTCATCAATGACGAAAACCAGACGGAATATGTTGTGTCTTGAAAAGCTGCTGTAGTTTGACAGTTCAGGAGTAGGCTCGTTGTCAGTGTTCTAATGGTACGTTAAATTAAATCTTTCATGGTGGCTCACTCTAGATTACACCATGCATCTTATGCTGCTTAGACATGACAGCAAAATAATAATCTTTAATGAATTTTACATTTAATTATCCCCTCTTATGAAAAAAGGACATGGGATTTATTAAATGGATCACTTCAGAAACAAAAGGGTGTAAATGAGCCAAACGACTTGACAGGATCATTTTTTTAATAGATGATACCCCCGGAGTTCCAGTGAGAATTATTTTGTTCTCCAGTGGCAGTCTGCAGAGAGCCGGATTCCAAAGACGCTGCTGAATCCAATCCGACCTTTGCAGCTCATCCAGAATGCAGCAGCTCGACTGGTTTTTAACCAACCTAAATTCACTCGCACTACTCCGCTCCTCCGCTCCCTACACTGGCTACCAGTGACTGCCCGCATCCGGTTCAAAACACTAGTACTCGCATACCATGCTGTAAACAGATCAGGTCCAGTTTACATCCAGGACATGGTCAAACACTACACACCAGCACGTTCTCTCCGCTCTGCTTCAGCTAAACGACTCGTTGCTCCTTCACTGCGAGCTAAACACTCATCAAAATCACGACTGTTTGCTGTCCTAGCTCCTAAATGGTGGAATGAGCTCCCACTCGACATCCGGACATCTGAAAGTTTACACATCTTTCGCCGAAAACTAAAAACACACCTCTTCCGACTGTACCTTGAATAAAAAAAATAAATAAATAAAAAAAAAAAAAAAAAACTAACCACTTTTGAAAACTAACACTTTGGTAGCACTAAAATGGCACTTACTTATAGCACTCTGTATTTTTGCTTTATTTCGAAGAAATTTTACTGTCTTGATTCTTGTTGTTCTTGGTTTGTACCCTCAGGGTTGAATGCACTTATTGTAAGTCGCTTTGGATAAAAGCGTCAGCTAAATGAAATGTAATGTAATGTAATGTAATGTCTTTTAGTTGCAAGTCAAGACTATCAAAAGTTTATAACATAGTCAATTTCAATATAAAGAAAGTTATCAGCCATAATCAGTTATGTTTTATGTTTACAGCCTCAGAAACAAGGGGAGCTTTTACATAATATTTAATTGAATACTTAATGATTTTTCCATAGATTCTATGAATATGGCTGCAGCTTAGGTCCTAAACTCCACCATCTCGCAGACGGATGGGACATGGAACAAACCGTTTCAGACATTTTTGTAGTTTTTATCACACTGATGTATGTTCGATTTTTCCTGTAAGTTTGATTGTTAGTTATTTTATGCTATAAAAATTAAGTGAAACATCGTGATTGAAAGCTGCGACTGACTCACAATTGTCAAACGTATAGTACGGTCATAGTGGGACCTGGATATCGAAATGTGAATTCAACTGTGATTGGACATTATCCGCCTTGAGTTTCTGTAAGTTCATAATTTGGCTTCCATGCAGTAATTTTTAGGAGGGCCTGCTTTATGAGTCCGTGATTCTGGCCTCATTAAACTGTCTGTTGCTAATAAAGGGCGGCTGATGGGAGCTGATGTGATTGGCCCTCAGTGTTCTCTCCATCTACACCTGCTGATACTGCAGTTCTCCTATTAATCACACTGTCCTCCTGGTTCCACACCTCCACGTCGAGCCCTGCTCAAACAAGGCTGCTCCTGCAGTTTCACCACCATGCTGGTAAAGAACTTGTTGACTCCTACACATTAACACTCATTTCACATTTTAGACCAGAGTGTGATTACTGTTGGTATTTAAGCGTATGGCTGACTTGATTCGATAAGACGTGTTTTGAGGTCAGAGCTGAAGTACTGTGTAAAGCGTCTTGTTCACCTTTTCTCAAGGTCTAACAGTTCTTAGTACTTGTATATGATTGAATTCCACTTATCTTGACTTCCATTAATTTACAGACCACGGTTTCAGTTTCACAAAGACGCTACGACCATGATTATCCACAATGGGAGTGTGTGCCTGGATCACACAGTGTTTAGTTGGGCAGAGATTGTTTTTCCCCCCAACAGAACTAGATAGACGTTGCAGTAGATGGCAGAAGTTAATTATCTTCCACACGCTCTCATGTGCATGAGAATGACAGGTCTGTTTGTGAGCTGAGTGTCACAGCAGCTCATCGACGGCAAAGCAGAAACTACCAGCGTTCTGAGTTCTGCTCGCCTGCCAGGGTTGGTAAAAACTTCAAGGATTTTTTCAATGGTTTACAGATGCAGCAGGACTTTTCCTGGTGTTAGCGATGGTCAGCTCGACTATGATCCTTCTATCACTTAGTTAGCAACTTACAAGATAGAAAAAAATGTTGTGGAATATGCAGGGAAACGCTGGACGTCAGAAAGTCAATATATCAAAGCTTTTTTATAATCTTGTTTCACTTTCATCAGTGCAACAGTATGATGGACTCAGATGATTGGCTTATTGGGGCGAAGGATGGGATATGGGTCATTAGGATTCTTTAACTTACAGCTCCAGAGAGCAGCGAGAAGATATACAGCTATATTGAGATGGTTCTTGGTAGTAAAACCACAAATGTGTCTTTTTATGGATATAACAACTTCGGATAAAACACCAGTGAAGTGCAAAAATATCAGTTGCATAGAAAAACAGTCATTGCTGCTCAATAAAAGACATACAAACATTATTAGCTTTAGTTATTGATATTTTCCTCAGGAAAAACCCGTGATGGATATGTTGGCTGCCAGGCTACAGTCTGCAGAGTTAATTAAAACCTTCTGTTACTCTCAATAGAACAACCTTACCCTTCTTATTCAGCCAGTGTCCCAGTGTTTGTCCTTTATATGCACGTATCAGTGGCTAACAGCTGGAGGAGAGGGCTGCATCTTATCTCTTCATATTCAGGTCCGTCAGCTCCCCAGTGAGGAAAGTATTCAAATGAAAAACTTACCTCTTACCTGATAATGACAGCACAACACATAAAGATAACAACGACCAGCAGGTTGGTGTCAACAAAGAAACAAGCAAGATTCAGGATTAGCCGAAAGGAAAGCAGTCCTGCAGCCTCACATGGGAATCGAACATTAATATTACATCTAATGCACTGGTTTGAGAGGAATATGCAAAGTAAAAGAACATTAGATTAAAAGTGTATTTTCTATTGATGTATGGATTCTGATGCCGGTGTTTATTCTGTAAATGTTAGATGTACTACTTATTTTTCAAAGATGGATAACAACCCTGAGATTTCAGAGCCCTCGGGCGCAGGTCAGCAGTTAGCAAAATAAATAAAAAATACATCAATAATAAAACTGGTATGAACCAAAGCTGAGGCAAAAAAATATATATATCAAGGTCTGAACTGAAACGTGGATTTTTGGAGAATCGTGAAACCTCTAGTTTTTCCTAAATTATATGTAAGCTAGACAGAAATTTCTCCTGCTCAGTTCTGGGCACAAATATCCTCCGGTGCTTTGGCCTCGAGACCTTCTGATGACAGTAGATACATGAACCTCAAGGCAGGGCGGACTTGTGAGTGCATAGAAAACAGTCTTTATGCTCCTACTTCACCTGTGCTACCACAAGAACTCTGACTTCTCTCCCTCCCTGACAAGTGAAGCCACGACATGTGTTCGCTGCCATTTCAGTCACAGCTCTCTCTCTTTCTGGAATTCATGGAAAAACCACTCACCTGCTCCGCCAATTTGTACCAATCTACGTTAAGTATGTCACACACGGATAAAACCATGCCTGACACGGAAACCACAATTTCTTACGCGGGCAGTGTAACATCGGTATTGTAGCAGTAATCTATAATAAAACCTTGTAATAACGTGATAGTGTTCTCTGAAAGGCACTGTGTGGGTTTTAGCTCCAATAATCCACTGTTCTAAATGTCAGTCCACGGCTCTAGGCAAACATTATGCTGATTACTGCAACCATCATTTCTAAACAGCTCCTCGTGCCCGGCAAACACACCTTGACTGGCCTTTGTGTGTGTGTGTGTGTGTGTTTGTGTGCGTTTGAGAGAGAGAGAGAGAGAGAGAGAGAGAGAGAGAGAGAGAGAGAGAGAGAGAGAGAGAGAGAGAGAGAGAGAGAGAGAGAGAGAGAGAGAGAGAGAGAGAGAGAGAGAGAGCATTTTAAGGCCTGGAATTTACTGTGCAGTCTAATTCTTGGCCAAATACTTAATTTTGTTCTTTCAGAGTCACTTTATGTGACATAGTGGCTTATTAGGACGTCAGCTTCTTGTCAAAAAGTGAACGCGTGGGCTGTGTGTGTGTGTTTGTGTGTTTGTGAGTCTTTGTGTAAACCATGTGTATCTGAGCATTTTTGTGCACCAGGAGTGTGGATAATTGCTGTGTGTCACTTGTTTGTGTATGTGAATGGGCTTTTAAATCACCTGCTTTCAACACGCTCAACACAATCACCGGTGAAAGAATTTCGGCACCTTCCCCCCCCCCCCTCTCTCTCTCTCTCTCTGTCTTTCCTTTTCCCCTCTGCCTTTTCCTTCGCCATCCACACCTCATGGTCTTCCTGTCCATTGCTCGTCTAAATCTATTGTGCTTGTATCATGGATGTATCAGGCTTGTATAATGACACAGCCGGGTGCTCAGCCCCCCCCCCCCCCCCCCACTCACACAATCTGCACACAACAGACATTAGACAAACCTACATTGTCATAAATGAAAAGACAGAGGGAGGGAGAGTTGGGTTTTGTTTGTGTGTTGCTGCTGCTGCTGCTGGAGGAACAACACTGTATATAATACAAGGTCAATTTAATTGTTCATTTCCTCATATTTCCCTGCAGCAATAACTCCACAACACAATGAGAAGAATATTGAGCTAACACACTGTTCCAAAAAAAATTAGGAGAATTTATGAAAACAAAATTGCACTATTGCATTATTTAGATTGGCAACGAAAGAGAGAGAGAGAGAGAGAGAGAGAGAGAGAGAGAGAGAGAGAGAGAGAGAGAGATTCACATGTTGATATCGGGATGACGTTGAATTTGAGATATATTGTGCAGCTCTAATATAGATCCACGTAGATGGAAAACCAGCTCTATTCTTTAGAAGTTTTCACATTTTTTTCTGCAGCACTAATCTTCTGTAACTGAACGGCATCTCTCATGAAGGTGCAAACACACAAAGCCCAGGGAATGACGTACACAATTCAAATGCTGGTTATTGTGTTGACTGAACAGCAAGACACAAGTGTAAGTGGTCGGTGTTTTTTTCTTTCTCAGCCATTAATCTGTCAAAAAAATTGCACGGACACACACACACACACACACACACACACACACACACACACAAACACACAAAGAAATGTGGTTTCACATATTAAAAGTGAGACAAAGGCTCAGTGCCTATATAACATATATATATACATTTATATTAAAGAGATATATATATATTTATATAATGTGATTTTCACTTCCAGTACTTTATAAATTTCAAGGAGCTTTCTCTCTGTCTGTCTCTCGTTCTTTCTCGTGCTCTCTCTCTCTCTCTCTCTTTTGGTCTGACTGTGTCTTTCCATGCTGTCACCCCCCCCCCTTCTCCTCTCCTGGCGTCACATTACATTCAGTCTGCAGAAACTTTCATTTCTCCCACTCTCCTCTTGCTCTGTCACTTTCCATCCCCCCCCTTTCTTCTGTCCCAATTTACTTCCCTTTGGTCTGACTTCTTGTTGCCCCTGTTTCCCTGCCTCACCATACAAGGGGAGGATGGGGGGGTGGTGGTGGTAGCCCCCTTCCCATGGGGATATCCACTAACAGCCCCCTTTGGCACCAGCTGTGTCTGAGGCCTGATGTATGTTTGCTATGTGTATTCTTGCATGGCTGAGGGTGACGGATTCCTTCCCTCACATGTGTGTGTGTGTGTGTGTGTGTGTGTGTGTGTGTGTGTGTGTGTGTGTGTGTGTGTGTGTGTGTGTGTGTGTGTGTGTGTGTGTGTGACAGTAAGTGAGTCGGAGAGGAGGGAGTTGGGTGCATGTGGTCGGTAACTCTATCTTGGACGACATGCAGCTAAAAGCATTAGGTTAGAACAACTGCCAGCCCTGGCAGCATCTGACTGGCTACGGGCAAGGATAGAAGGACGACCAGGGTGTGGTGCCTTACAGCTGTGTGAGAGTGTCCTTGTGTGTCTGTGTGTGCGCATGTGTGTAGCCCGTTCCATCAACGTCACTCGCTGTGTGAGCACTCAGTGATTACGGTAGCCCAGAGTTGTTAATTTGTGTAATCAGCGTTTAATTGGCATTCAGGAAAACACATTAATCAGACCAGAATAAGTCTCCAGCTTCTTCACGCTGTCATTCATTAGTCGACTTCAATCAGCCAATCACGGCCGGACTGGGAGCCCGGCATCCTGGGTCGCAATCACAAGTTCCACCAAGTCGGCATTTTACTGGTCACCATTATACCACTTAATGAGTCCAATCACTGAAGTGCACGAGCCTGTGTGTTCTCAGCAGTGTGCGATGTTTCAGCTGTCAACACACTTACTGTGTCTCCAGTGATTGGATGGGAAATATGGTCGGATGGTGTCTAGTGAATTGGCATGTGACAGCGAGTACAGAGAAGTATGGTGACGGTTAATTACATCATCCATTGGCCCAATACTACTGTGAACGTGCCTCAACTTCTTTGTGTGTGTGTGTGTGTGTGTGTGTGTGTGTGTGTGTGTGTGTGTGTGTGCATATGAGGGTCTTAAAGATATAACACTCCGGAGTGTAGAAGCATGTGTGTTCAAGTGGGTCGATTATTCATGTGCAGCACTTTTTCCATCTCATCCTCTGCAGACAGAACAGAGAGATAAACAAATACAAAAGCAAAAGTTACATTTAGTTCGGTTCAGTTTTATTTGCATGGCTCCAAATCACAACATGTATTATATTAAGGCACTTTGCAGCGTAAGGTTCAGACCTTTGTCACAGACAGAAACAATCAGTTCTCATCATGAACACATGAAGGAGAGTGGAGAGAGACGGGTTTATATAATTGTTGTTTTTCTTGAAATGTTGTCGGATGTATATCCTTAGCTCCATTGAACTGTAACCTCAGCTCCTGGTGTTGTGGTTAATTGTTGTGGCTACATCCACTGATACAGCTAATGCAATTATACTACCCATCAGGCTTTATTGATCAGGTAAAGAAGAAGTCTCTGGGCATTCTGATGAAAAGGGAGAAGAGGTTTTGTTATCTTTAAATGGCCTGTTCAGACTGAGGGAGCACTTTGAGACTATAGACTTTAGATTCTCCTGTTCTCCAATTCAGAAACTCCAATCACAAAATAGGTTTATCATTATCATTAACAGTGTTTCCCCTCGTGACGCCCAAGCATGATCTGACTGGGAGCAACAGTTTGTTTTACCATCAGCCAGAGATCAGTGCAACACCTCAAACGGACCTCTCTGTGTACCACATCATTCTAGGGACGGCCCAGCACAAGGTTATTTGTCCTTTACATACATTTTTGTGTAAGTTTCTCTCCCTCTCTCTCTCTCTGGAGCACTAGGAGAAATCCTAAAGTCATAAAGTCCTTTCTTACCCAGGTAGTTTCTGCTTTAGATGTGTGTGTGTGTGTGTGTGTGTGTGTGTGTTCCAGCTCTCTCTGTGTACCCGTCATCATTCAATGTGTGTCTTGAGAGTGTTTTGTGTGAATGCTGTGACTGGGCCTTAACAGCCAATCACAGCAATCAACCCTCTCTGCAGTTACGGCCACAGATAGGATCTAATTCAGTGGAAAACACTGCAGGTCTTATTGTTAAGCAGAGCAAGCTGTGGATGAAAAAGGCTTTTTGTGAAGAGAGAAAGTTTTAGAGCGCTGCAGGCTCAGCCCCGCAAGAGGAAAATCATTGAGGGTTTTTTTAGCAAAGCAATTTTATGTTTCAGGTTTCCATCAGGAGATGAAGAACACATCACAAGAACACACTGGTCCTTCCTGAAGCCTATAATTGGTCCTGGGATTGAATTGTCTAATTCAGAAAAGCTATTGTAAACATTTCTAAGGAGAATCTACAGTTAGGGATTGAAGCATTCGATAACAAATATGAATGGGGTTGAATGATGGCGCTGACAAAAAAACAGTTTTTACGAGTCTCCAGAGGAGCCTGGGTAGAGACAAGCAGGATGTACTGTTATACAATAAATACCACTGAGACTCAGGGAAGACTCCTTTCTTCAGTTATACTGACGGCAGGATTACACTGGTAAATCCATGCAGGTGTTACAAACTGTTCAGAGGAACACGAAATGCAACATGACAGGAAACACCAGCCTCTGTGTCTTTGTCTCGGGCACTTTCCCTGCTGTTTGAACCTAATTTGTTTGTTTGGGTGGGTAAGTACAGCACGGTTTGTTGACTGCTAAAAACATAATTGAGTTGTGGCCGTGGAGGATGAAGCTGCATCTGGTTATCTTGTTATCTCGCAGGATTGAATATTTTCCTTGATGTCAGACACACGTTCTGATCTCTCCACAAACAACTGGCGCTCTGATTACACCGATGTGTGATCTCCTGATGGTCCGGAATCATCAACAGCGTTATTATCCTGTAAAAATGCAAAGTCAGTTTGTTCTGTCGGAGAATAAACACGGGTATATCTGTTGGAGAGTAAATCGTATTATTCAGATTGAGAGTGAATCTCACCTCGTGTACAAAAACAAAATCAGCTCATGTTTTCGAAATGAGGCACCGCTGTGCTATCACTGTGAAATCATAGATTCTGTGGCTATGACATAAAAACAGGAACTTCTTTATTAGAATAATTAACCCTGAGAATCACTATTGGGAATATTGAGCTCCCTATTCCACAGTAAATTACAGTTTGATCCATAAATGTATAATATTTTCTCACACCACTCATTATGGCATAGACTCAGATGATTAGTTGAGCTTGAACTATGTGTAATTTATCTGTGTGTGTGTCTGTGTGTGTGTGTGTGTGTGTGTGTTGTAGCCTGCTTGTTAGCCCCAATGCAAGAAGCAAGGTACACTTTTTAATTACAGCTCTCAGATAATTTAGAGGAGGAGAGGGAGAGCACGCAGGAGGGAGAGAGGGGAAGTCGTGGAGGAGGGTTAGTTTAATCTCACAGTTCGTTTCACCCATTGCTTTTGGTTTTATACTTCCTTTTAAAGACATAAATCACGGATCATCCCGGAGAAAGGCCGAGAGAGGGAGGAAGAGAGCGAGGCCGAGAGAGAGCGAGAGAGCGAGTGTGTGAGATGAGCAGCAGTCGTTATATAATCATATAATCAGATTATAAGTACATTAGCCATCATTTCCCTCTCTGTGATAAGAGGTAAAAGCAGGAAGGAGTAAATAGGGGGTCGGGGGGGGGGGCCTTGGAGCCGACCAACCATCGATGTGAATAAACGAATTGGGTCACAGAAGCATGTGTGTGTGTGTGTGTGTGTGCGTTTGTGAGCGTGAATGTGTGATTATGCATCAAGTGAATAAATGTTTGTGTTTGTCTCTTAAGTACATCTGCTCTCAGTGACTTCACAGTGTTTACCAGCTGCTCGCAGTTGGAGCATCCATAAATATACAAATAACTCATGAATTCATTCATTTAGTCCCATGTACGTCTGGCTATCAAATCTTCATATTAAACTGCCGCCTGTGTCGACCTGTGTGTGTGCGGCTCTGCATAAATTAGGATGAATCAAGTGTTTACAGGAAGAAGGAAACTGGATAAATTCAGCTCTCCTCTTTTCAAACAAGTCTCGCAGGAAAATGTGGAAAAGGAGAAGTTAAAAAAAAACAAAAACAAGTGGTGCATCTCAAATAAAACTTTCTGCTGGATGTTTGGTAGAAAAGGAATAATACATGGAGAACTTTACTTTTCTTTCCGGGACACTAATTTCCTACTAAGGCAAACATTTCTGGGGATTTTTATTCCCAGTTTTCCCAAAACAAGCATAAAACGAACCCTGCAAATCAAAAAGTTGCTAGTTATTTATACACACACACAAATTACGTGTTATCCGTCGCTGGCTTTGACTTTCTTAGCGTCCTCCATCGGCCCATATGGGAAGTTTAAGTAATGGGAAAGAGAGAGAAGAAGAAAGAGGGTCTTGTTTAATGGAAAAAACTTTTTTCCTTGATTTGTGCAGGAGCAAGAGGCTGATAGAAGAGTCAGGGGAGCTATAAGCAGGGGGGGGGGGGGGGTGCTGCTTTGTGTTGCAAACCAGTGGAGGCTGCAGGACTTTATAAATAGACACGGATATGCATCATCGACTCCGGGCTGTATTTAGCTCTTTTCATGTATGATTGTGGGTAGAATTTTGATTGTTTTGGAAAACGGTGTATTAAGACGGCTTTGTTTGTGTGTATGTTTAAATATATGTGTCGTCTTTATGGGAATAAAATCAAGTACCTGTAACGGATCAAAGCATCTGAGAGGGCAGACATGTTTTAAGGTTGTGGTTATAGGTTTAGCTTAAGTTTAAATAGGTGAAAAGGATGATTTCCAACTCATCATTGCATGGATGGATTTTCCCCAAACTGGATATGAACATTACTTGAGATTTCTAACTTTTACACCAGTAAACTCCCGAGCTAATGCTGAATTCTTCCCAACTTGCCAAGATGGTAAAAATCCTAATGTGTGTTTTAATGTCCACTGAGGCTGCTAATGGTCAAAGTGAGTGTGACACAGTGTGTTTGGAGGAGAGAGAGGGAGAACAAAGCAAAGCGCTCTCCTTCTTTGTGATGGCATTAGGTTTCAACTTTTGAAACTGATCTGTGGACCCTGTGATTTAGTTCGGATCAATAGCTATAGCACCTGCGACACAAAAACTCTGTATCTGCACATGCAGCTCTTGCTCTCGCTCATATGGGATCGGGGGGGATGAATCTTTGGTAATTTGGGATCAAAGGGGAAACCGTCCCCTTTGATCTCCCTACTAATCGCCTACTGGGTGAGGGAAAGGTCAGGGTTAAGGTCATGCTGTTTCTATGGTTAGGCACGCAATAGATATGGTTAAAGTGAGAGTAACACAATGTCCCCGGTCATGTCGAGTCATGGAGACAAGACTGTGTGTGTGTGTGTGCGTGTGTTGAGTGCATATGTGTGTTTTTATGTATGGAACGAGGGGAATATCCATGTGAGTGCGTGTCTTCACACCCGGGCCACAAACAGGAGTGTTAAAACCTCTCTGGCACTTTCACTCCTCCTCTCCTCCATCTCTCGCTCTCTGCCACTCACTCCATCCTGGAGGACATGTTCTGAGACATTTACACCCTGGTTCTGTCCGTGTGATATTTCCTCCCTCCTGTTCCCCCCCCCCCCCCCGAACCTGGCCTCTGTTCTCCAAACATGCTTTCAGACACCACACACACCTCCTCCACCCCTTCCCCCTCCTCTACTGTCCATTCCCCTCCTTCCCCTCCCTCCCGGGTTCAGGTGTGTCTAATCAATGTCTGAGCTGTTGAATCCTCTTGATGCTGCGCTGTCGTGTCTGCGAGCATCTGTGTGTGAGCGTCCGTCTAATTGTGGTGCCCTCGTATTTAATACAGACTCGGAATGAAAAGAGGAGAAGTCAAGGTAAGAAAGGTAGAGGACAAAGAAGTGCTGGGGATGGAATTGTGTGCCTGGTTATTAATTTACCAGAAAGTATCTTGTGAAAACACAATGTTTCTCAGCATTGGTGTGCGTTCATCCTGGTTTTATAAAATCTGATTCTGCTGGACTCAAATAAAGTTCTTTAGCAGAAGCGTCATATTTCCAAGGTTTATTTGTCAAGAACTGGATAAAAAATGACCACAAACAGTCCTAGAGCATAAATTGTACACTAGAATTTTGCCAACAGGATGTTTACCTGGCTGTAACGTTGTCATCCATCCATGTTTGGTATTTTTTGAGCACATTTCATTATTTATATATGAGGTTTGTGGCTTTAAACATGGTCTTCACCCTACAGGTATTTCAGCCCTGTGTGTTTTGTAAGTAGCATTAGCTGCTGGCATCACTCTCCTTACTCTGCAATGTTTTCCATTAATTACCCAGACGGTGGCAGCTCGCCACTGTTTAATTTGTTCTGCTACAGTTTCAAAATCAAATTAAACCAATTTGGACGGGACACGGGAAGCACCGGGAGAAATCCTGCCAAAGAATATCCATAACGTGTTTACCGTCCTCGAAGGCAGAACTCCACATAACTCTGGTAGTTTTCACTTTAGCTGTGTGACATGTTCAGTGGTTCACATGCAATTGGTTTGAATGTATTTCAGTTACCCCACTAGGGACAGGACTCTTGCACCATGCTCTTACACGTGGAGGCAACTACAGTAATTGCATTGATGGGCAAATGCCCCCAAAACACAAAACTAACTAGAAAAAAATGTAAGTTCGAGAAAGTAAAGACTTCATAGTTGGCCTATAGTCCAGGCAAAGTAACGTTTACGACCGAATAATTGTAAAAAAAAAAAATTTCAGCATAGATCATTTCTATGATGTGTCCAGAACAACATACTAAAAGTCCTAAGAAATCCTAGTTGAGGAAATATGTTTAATTCTCATCAATCCGAGATGTTTTTGTCATACATATGAATGGTGTTTCTGCCTATGCAAATTAGGACATATTCAATAAGTGGAGAGCTCATGTACATATTCAAATTCATTTCAAAAGAAACTTGTAATACAAAAAAAGTTACTTTTCATGTATACTTTTACTATGTAAAGTTTTATTGTGGTAGGAGTAAAGGAACAAATTAAGCCTATTAGGATGTATTTTGGGCATATTCGAGTAGTGTATAGCTCATTTGCATATTCAAATTCATTTTCAAAGAAACTTGTAATACAAAAAATGTTATGTTTCATGGTAACTGTCATTGTGTAAAGTTTCATTTTGATAGGAGTAAAGGAAAAAATAGCCCCTATGGGGTGTATTGTTGCCTGGCCTTATTGGCACACATTGATGAGAATTAAACATATTTCCTCAACTAGGATTTCTTAGGACTTTTAGTATGTTGTTCCTGACACCTCATAGAAATAATCTATGCTGAAAAAAATTCTTTTACTATTACTTCTATTTTTGTCTCCAAAATGGGTTACTTTGCCTGGACTACTAATAAGAAGGCGAGTGAAGTGATGTCCTCCATTAGATGAAGATGTAGAAAGGCTTCATGGAGTTTGTGACAGCAGAGCAGCAGTGACTCGGCTGAAGGCTGTTCAGGGTTTAGAGGTTCTGGACTAATAGCTGGTTTCTAGTCTACTTAGCTCAGTCAATGACAAGGTCGTCTGAGGCCTCGGCCATCACTTCCTCTCTCCCTCATACTAATCCAAGAAGTTTAAACTGATTTATTAATCTCTCTCTCATTCCCAACTCTCTCTCTCTCTCTCTCTCTCTCTCTTTCTGTGTGTGTGCGTGTATGTGCACACATGTGTGTATGCGTAAGGCCCGGGGCAGAGTACAAGCTCATATGTGCTTAACTCTGGTCTCAGTTAAACTCCACTGGATTAGCCCCCTGTCCTCTCCTCTCGTCACCCTTTTACCCCCCCCCCCCAACTTCTCCTCCGTCCCCCCATCTCCTCCTCTCTGAGGACACATCTGTCTCCGCTGCCATTTGTATGTATTTATTCACACTTACTGCAGCAAACAGATTCCTCTCTCTCTTCCTCTCCACCAGTGGTTTCCCTCTTTCTCCTCTTCTCTCTCCCACTCTCCAACTCTCTCTCTCTCTCTCTCTCTCCAACATATGGCAGTGTGATATCCACAGCCGCAAGCCTCTAATTTATTTAGCTAACGATCTACACCACCTCCCTGAATGCAGAATCAAGGTCTAGTCTCTCCCTCTTTCCTCACTCCCTTCTCTCTGTCTGCCTCCCTCTCTTTTTTACGCTGTCTAACGCTGTCTGCTTCACCTGTTGTTCCATGCGTGTAAACGAGCACGCACACATACACACACACATAGACACACACAGGCACACTCTCTCTCTCTCTTGTTTAATCTAATTAAGCAGGAACATGTTTTGTCAAGCAGGCTGTAAATACTGAGACTGTATTAGTGGAATGAAATTAGTAGCTGCTCTGTGTGTGTGAGTGTGTAGATGTGTGTGTATGCGTGTGTGTATTTTGTCTCTATATATTTGTTTTTACTAAAGAATGTATGCATGTGTGCATGCACAGATTTCTGTTAAGCTGCATGTGTCGGATGTTAATTGCTACAGGGTTTTGTGCTGGTTGCATGACTCAACTAATGAATCCAATATCATATTTTTGCACCCTGTGTACAAGCGTGTTTATGAAACGCATGTGTGTTAATGAGCGAAAATGCTCAGCAGTATGTCGGGCTAATGTGAAAGGATCAGAGCAGATTTTTGGTTTTTGTCTCTCTGCTCGACTGCTTTCCCTGCAATCTGTCGCTCCTCACATCGTCTCTCACATTCATAACTTCACACACGTAACCGTCTTCTGCCGCCGCCACTTCTCACTTTAATCCCTCGAATCAACATATTGGTCGGATAGCTTCATTAGAACCAGGCTGATTTCCAACTCCTCTCCCGAAGAGGTCAGAGACAAGTTTGGGCCCGAGTGACGGAGAGCTGGCCCCCTCTCCAGTAGCTATAGCAACAGAGTCACCCTTGGACCAGCTGGTGAATCTGTGTAGGGATGGGGATTGGTTGTTAGTGTCAGTTTGGATCACATCAAATTATAGTGGACTGCAAGTTCCATTAGTCGTTATATTCACCAGATTACTGATGATGCTCTCCCGGGAGCTGTTAAAGAATTATTAGAGCCTGTATTTGTATGGAAGTGTCATTGAGTATATTGGTTAGACTCTTTCTCCTCTTCTTTGTGTGTGTGTGTCTGTGTGTGTCTTTGTGTGTGTGTCTAAGTAGGCCAGTGAAGCAGTTTAGTTTGAGTCCAGCTCCTAAGAGGCAGCTTAATAAATTGCTTTTTCCCTGCATCAAATCAGGGGAGAGATATGTGATTGGGAACTATTTTCTCGACTGTGTGAGACTTGGGTGGTGAGAGGTGTGCATGCATTTACTTGTGTGTGTGCGTGTGTGTTCTTTTGCGTCAGCCGCAGAATTGAATTGTATTCAGCCTGTTTTTTTTATTCCCCAGACCAAAAAAAACCCGAGTTTGGTGTATATTAAGCTTCCCTGTAAAAAGGCGAGTGCCAAAGCAGAGCTTCTCTCACTTTCCCGCGTCGTATTCGTCTTTTCACGAACCCCCTGTGCAGTGGGATGAAGCATAATGTTTTGTTTGGCTCTAGCTCCTTCTCCTGCCTTTAAGTGACATTTATATCCATGTCTCTAAATGAGGGAAAGTGTCTGTGCATGTGTGTGTGTGTGTGTTTGTTTGTTTCAGTGAGGGTGTAGCAAAAGTCAGAGAGAGACAAAGTAATCAGCTAAGTGTCTTTACTCCAAGTTCAACCTGCGATCATTTTAATTTGTATATTCCAACCAGGCTGCGTTTTACTTTTGTTCAAGTAAAAATTCCTGCACATTTCTGCTTCACCAGACGTGTGTGTGTGCTAATTTGCGTTACCTCTTAAGGAGTGTGTGTGTGTTATCTATCTCCTGATGTGTATTTCTATTCAAGTGCATGTGTATTTATCTGCAAATCTGAGTTGCAGAGTTCATTAGCTGTAACAGTAACACCAGACTTTATTGTTTGCTCTGCGATAGTGAACGCTTTTATTGGAAGACTAATTAGCAGTATAGATAGCGAGTGTGTATTTGTGTGTGTGTGTGTGCTTTAAAGTCTTAGAGTTATAGTGTATTTATTACCCAATGTAACTGAATGACTGTCACATTCCCTTAACCATTGTTGTCAGTGAAGATTGTTTTCACTGGCTTCTATTCTTATTGTTTGTGCTGGTGTGCATATGCCAGCGCTCCCCGAGGGTGTGTTTGTGTGTGTGTGGATTTGTGTGTGTGTGCGTGTGAAAGTCAGAATGTGGGGCAGATGCAGATCAATGCATTTATTAGCAGTTATATTGATCTAGGGCTCTGTTAACCCCGCTAAACGCTGATCAAAAAGTCCTCTGATATGTTACGGGCTCATAACCCCCCCCATCCCCAATGCGTTTACTGTCTCCATCGTTCTTCTTACTATCGCCGGGAACCGGGCTGAAATGTGAAACTCGAATCTTCTAACACCGCTCGTATGATATTACTGCAGGCAGCTGAAATATTATATCAGTACAATAGGTTTTCCAATAATCCAGTGATACGGGGCATTCTTTTCAATTTATTTCAGACAAGGCTTGTTGCAGCGTTGACTCAAAAAGTTGCTGGAAGTTATTTTGAGTTACAGCGCCCACTGATATGCACAGTTTTCGGTGTTCTTCCTGTCAAAGGCACATACACATGCAAACACACATACAAACACACACAAATAAACGCACACACACACACACACACACACTGCCTAACCTCTGGCCAGGGTCCCATCCAAGGTATTAAGGGGTCTTAAGAGGCAGAATTCACTAATGACTTCCTTTATCTCCTACACACAGCTTTAGACCAGATCACTGAGGCTGTACACACGCACACACACACACACACGGATACACACACACAAACACACACTCACAGTATGAGGCACTAAAGCTGTATTTATTTTTTAGCAACACATCTGATTACCCTAATGGCCTCTCTAATAACCCTTTCATACCAGACCTGAGAAGATGTGCTAAAGGTCTCCTCCTCATTTGACATGCGTTGTGGCCTTGTGGTTTCCACCGCTCTCCCTAAACTTTTTGTTTTGTTTTGCCAAACCGACGTTCACCTTAAAGGTAGAGAGGGACAAGTGAAACGGAAGACAGATGTGCAGAAACACAAAGAGCATTGGGGATTTGGGGGAAGCAGCCCAGGCTTCTGTTTAAGCAGCTAAGGCAGGATTTGCAGTAAATAAGTCAGGTTGGAAGATGGGACTAAAAGATAGGGAGAGAGAAGTAGTGACAGATTTGGGTGGATGAAGGAATGAGGGAAGTTAAGCCTGGTTGCTCATCTAGGGAGCTCTAAATACAAACACACACACACACACACACACACACACAAACACACAAACACACACAGTGGTATTTGGATGCACGCAGTGAGGATTCCTGGACATTAAATATACAACCCCTTGGACTTGGTTAGTGATTTGTAGCCACCCAGCTTCATATGTTCTTTGTTAACCTCCCACCTCCGCTCTCCAGGGACAATTCCCCCCCCTGCTCGGGCAAATTGCTCTGCCAACTCCCTGCTTTGAGCCCTGTCACCACATGCCACTACGGGGGCTTAGATCAGACAGACCATCTGGCTTCATATCACATATACACACTCCTCTGTGTACAGGCTCGACCATCAATATCTCTTCATCACAGAGCAGACAAGCTGAAGTATGTGTGAGTTTGGAGAGTGTTTGCAGGTCTGTCTCGACATGGCGTGGACACCTGCTCTCAGAGTTTTACACTCTTCATCAAACCACAAACAGCCTCCTGTGTCAGGAAGTCTCTCGTGCTGCTTCTCACTTCACTTTTCCTCCTTTTCCCTCCCGGCTCTCTGCCAGTTGTTTGAGCACATTTTCTAGTTTTGCAGTTTTGGGTTCAGGCAGAAAATGTTCCAATCACTTGTCAAATGTGAGCAATCTGTATCCTGCTTTCTGTGTCAGGACTCCTCTATGATTGCTCGTCTCTGTCTTTGTGCCGGAGGGGGTCGTGATAACTCTAATGTTGCCGCCTAACTTGTGACTGATGAAAAGAGAATATCAGTTGTTTCCTACGCATGTGTAAGCTCCACTTGGGCAGCCTGGTCAGGTAGAGTAAGACCTGCCAAGGTAAAACAAAATCCATCAGCTTCAACCTGAGTTCATCTTACATAGAACAGCTTGTTTCACTCCTTTTAAACCAAATGTAGCTGCACGTGTCTGAGTTGTGTGCATTGAGGTTTCTCTGTGTCTGTTTAACTAACCTCCACCCAGAGCCTGTGTGTGAGGGGTGAATGTCAGATTGTAAGTCTGCATGTGAGCAGGGGACCACAGGTTACACTCTGCATGTGCATTGTTCACACACCACCCACAACCACCAGTAAATTGTCAACCTGTGGGAAACAGGAGCTTTCCATTGGTGGAGTCCAGCATGCACATTTTTTTCCACTGCAAACAGGGTTATGTTTTCACCCCTTGAATTTGTTTTAATGTCTTTTGCATTTGGCAATTTCTCCAAAAACGCATTTCCACAAATCTTGGTAGAAGGATGGGACATGAATGAATCAATTAAATTCTGTAATGAATCCACACACGACTTTCACCAATTTCCAATTTAAAAATAAATCAGGCATTTTTAGGGGATTGAAACCTATGAATGTTAATTTTGGTGCAGATACAAATAAAATTGTATCATGTATTTACCAAGACTTCATACATGACTCACGCTGCTGCAGATCGACAGCTGTGTTTTCTAACAAGAGCCTGAAACGTATTAACTCAAGCTCCTCTGACCACATGAACATTTGAAAAGTGTCTGTTCCTTCGGTGAATGTGTCCGGCCGCAGCTGCATGTAATTAAAGTGACAGTGGGTTCACAGCAAATCTTTAGACAGTGTTCAACCTTAATTTTCCACTCGAGCAATCATAGGCATTATTGCTGGGATAATTAGTTGAGAGTAATTGATTAGGCAGTTGAGAGAAAATTAATCACTGGTGATTTTTAGGGAAATCGTTTACCGCTTCTTTGTTTTTATATCTCTCTCCTACATTGAAAATCGGGCAATTTGAATCAAGCAAGCTAAATTTCACATTATGCTCAGAGAGCCTGTGATGCAAAAGTGTAAAAATGTATTTCTACTCCTGCAACTATCTTTAGTTCTATCTGTGTAATATCTTAAGTAATGTAAGTTTAATGCGTTCATTCTAACGAGTGCTGCTAAGATTATTGTCTTTTGTCCGAGACCGACTTAAGAGCAATGTGACGGAGAAAGAGTGAGAATATAATTGAAACTGTGTGCTGGTTTTTCTCTGGTTATACAAAGCCATAGCTCTGTATTCAGTTGGCACAAACTGTGGCAGAGCAAGTGCAAAAATTAGCCACAATTGAAGTCCTGAGAGCTGGAAACACAGAGGATCTGTGGCGGTCCAGCAGGGTCAGGAAGGCAAAACCTAATTAGATGTTAGCTGAATGTAGCACGGGCAGCTCGGTGTTTAGGCTGCCTCAGCATCCTTCACAGTCATTATGAACTCACCAAGAGAGACCAGCTGCTATGGCCGACACTTCTGCAATAGTCTCGCTCTGTGTGTGTGTGTGTGTCTGCGTTCAGAGACGGTCTGTAAATGCTGGAGTGAGAGTTTGAGAGACCTCGGCTAGTTACGCGCCCACCCTGACATCCCTGTGATGGGAAATTGAAAACTGTGATCCGGTGTCCTCTGCCTTTTCTCTCTGTCTCTCTCTTTCTCTCTCTATCTGTCCGTCCCTCTGAACCTGACACATATCTTGATGAGACAATGAAAAAGAACACACACACACACTTGTAAGCTCAAGTACTCACACAGAAAACCGCTATTTTTCAATCTTTCTCCAGCAGACTAGGTCCAGCACTCGCAGCCCTAGGGAGCTCATTCATGGCTTTAAACCTGCACTGATTTGTGTGTGTCTGTGTGTTTCATTGAGTCTGCATCTTTGTGTTTCTGTTTCCGTGTGTGTGTGTGTGTGTGTGTGTGTGTGTGTGTGTGTGTGTGTGTGTGTGTGCGCACTCCAGGGGGACTGCTATCTGATCCATTGAGATGAATGGCCTGTCTGTAGCTCCTCTATACAGCTGACACTATCAAATAGCCGCTGCCTTTCCCTCTCTTTCAGTCTCTCGCTCGGCTTTCCCTCGCCTGTCCCCTTTGCCCACCGGTCTCCTCTTGCCCCATCCCACCCCTCATTTGCTGTTTACAAGCAGAGCGAGGGATGACTGGCATTTCTATTTTTGCAAGAGAGAGGACAACAAAGATCGAGAAGATAGGAAAAATAGAACAGAGGGAAGAGGCAGAGAGATTCAAAGACGAAGAGGTGGAGGAGGCCTCTCTGTCTGCCAGCATCTGTTGCTGCAGAAACAGGAAGGTGTGTGTCTATGTGTGTGTGTGTGTGTGTGTGTGTGTGTGTGTGTGTGTGTGTGTGTGTGTGTGTGTGTGTGTGTGTGTGTGTGTGTGTGTGTGTGTGTGTGTGACAGGGAAAGTGCGATGGTCAGGATTAATTCAGACAGACCATTTGATGCCTGAGTGATTCTAGTCTCCCTGTTTCTTCTACTAATTTCTTAGTCCTTCTGATCCTCCTTCACCTCCTCTCTCTTTACCTGTCTCTCTCCATTTATCAGCCATCCCGACTATTGCATCTTTATTATCAGCTTGATGACTTTGTTTTTACAGTCAGCTGTTGACACGTTGTCTAGGAGTTAAGATATTTGGCTTGTCAGGGTAAGAAACCAGTCAGAAAGAACCTGAGGAATCGTTTTTTTCAACTTTACCAGCTTTTATATTTTTCCTAAAAATCCCACTTAGCGCAGAAAGATTGAGCACAAACATGATTCACTATTTATAACTGATGGCAAAGTGAAAACAAGGATTGATGGAGTTTGACTTTCTCTGACTGATGGAGCTCATGGAGAAACACATGAAAGTAAATTCACCACATTTAACTGGTATCAGGTATTTCGAGTTCAGTTTCAAACACAGACTGTATTCAAAGATGGACGACATCAAGTGAAGCCTTTAAAAAAGTGTCTTGATCACCCCCTGGTGGCTGGCTGCAAATGACGCCATTGGCGCAAAATGGAAGCGTTCTCTCTGGATAGTGGTGGGAGGTGGAGACGACTTGTCCATCTTTATATACAGTCTCTACTTTAGGTCAGTGTTAAACCAGGAACCTTTTATTTCAAGTTCAGGGTTAAACCAGGTACTGGGTATTTTAATTCCAATGTTCAACGAGCCTTTAACTCTTGGAAGGAGCTGTGTCAGTATTTAAGAAACTGTACTTTAATGAGTCTGGCATTCAGGTCCGGACCCTAATAGTCCTGTGTCTGTTCCCCGGCAGCTGAATGTGGTCGAGCTCAGTTCAATCATCGGTTTCTGTTTCCCCACAGTGATTCAACATTGTGCTGTCTCCAGTCTTAGTCCTGTATGCGGAGTTGGAGGCTATGCCTCATTAGGAAACATTAGCAGCTCAACTGGGCAATAATAACAGCTCCATAAATCACACTGTTCCAGCATATAGGTCTTACTAGTATTATGGGCCGCTACAGTTTCTATTCCACAGGTAACACTGCAGGTCAGTATACTGGTCAATCCACTGCTGTTAGCAGCAGACGGGCGATGGTGCAATTGTTGGTGATGGATTCCTTTCTTCATGTTTACTGCCTCCATGTTCCAGCAGCTCTCCTGCAGCTGTGGGCTGTTTTCCAAACATCATTGCCTCTGAATGAGACTCAGGATTACCCACAGTAACAGTACAGTATCGTTCCCAGCTCAACTTTGTTGGCAGATTGTAAATGAATAGAACATCTATTTTGAGACTAATTGTTTTGTATCGATTTAATTAGAGAGCAACTTAAAACCCTTTTCATGAGCGTGTGTGTGTGTAGGAGTACTGCACTGTACTGGTGATAATCTGTGGTGCTGTACTGGGACTTGTACTCCTTCTCTTCTTTTGATTGTCAGACACTAATCCACTTTCCGTCTTGTGGTCTCTCCTCCTTCTCTGTCCTCTCTTTCTCTCTCTGCTGCAGAATAATACTCGTGGGACGCTGTCCATACGATTCCACCTTTGTCTCTCGTACAGCTTCTATTCTACTTGATCATTTCATTGCCTATTATTTTAGTGTTCAGTGTCTTCACGCCTCTGCTGCTCCAGTCATTTCTTCTCATATTCCCAATCTGAAATGAATGAAGAAACAATTGCTGCTTTGTGTTTCTGTTCTCTAGTTGCTCAATTATTATTCTGGCTGTGTGTTTGCTTTATTGAGAAGCTGGGTGTTCCTCTGACAGGCCCCTTATTAGATGTTTACCTGTAGTGTCCTAATTAATCATTCACAATGCAGCTTGTGTCTTTAATTAAGCTCACACTCAGATGCTGCTGTCACAGTCGAGCTTTTCTGAGGGTTTTAAAAAAGAGGCAGAAAAGCGTCTCTGCTTCGATCCACTCTGCAGTTGACAGGTAATTTATGAGAGAGAGGAGGAGGGGGCTACTCTGACACAGACCTGGCGTCAGCAGACACACACACACACACACACACACACACACACACACACACACACACACACACACACACACACGGACACACACACAGAGACACAGACAAATCATCACCTTGTTTGTGTAACTGATGTTTCAGTTCAGAGGACAATGACCAATACCTGACCTTTCTTGATACCTCAGATTACGTGTGTGTGTGTGTGTGTCTGTGCGTGTGTGTGTGTGTGTGTGTGTGTGTGTGTGTGTGTGTGTGTGTGTGTGTGTGTGTGTGTGTGTGTGTGTGTGTGTGTGTGTGTGTGTGTGTGTGTGTGTGTGTGCTGCTGTGTGTGTGTTTGTGTGTGCTGCTGTCTGTGCTGGGAAAGGGTAATCAGTTTCCGTGTCGGGGTGATTTAATCTGTCGGTCACGTGCACAGGATGGATTCATCACAGGACAGCTAGATCACTGTCACATACATACACAGAGGAGGTGATTTATCTGGGGTTAAATGATTGGTCAGATGGCAGAGCGGTGGCATTGACCCTGAGGTCACCATGGCGACTGCCCTCCTCCTGCCGTCTTTGTCTCTCTGATAGTCCTCTGTCATTTCACATCAGTCTGGACTCACACCTCCACTGTTTCCATGTTGCAACACAGTTTAAATCATTGTCCAACAAGTGGGAGAACTAGGTTGTGTTGTTGAACTATTAAAAGCACAATGTGAAAGTGATAAAGGTCTTTAAGGTTTGATTATAGACGATACATAAAGATGCACAACATGTCTCCAGGTCCTCCTGACGTACAAAAATGACGCCAAAATTGTGTGCCGTCATCTTGCATTTTTGTCGTCATTGGGTTCACTCACCAATCATGAGTCAGTCTCTCACATGAAACTCTGATTGAATGGGCCAGGGGCTAAAACTGTTTTGTGTATGTTGTATGTTGTTTTTCTATTGTGAGTTGTTGTGCAGCATGTGTGTCTGTGTTTTGGTGTGTTTATGTCTCTCGACTCACGTAGCTCTCTGGGTAGTGCAGAGCGCAGACTGTGTGTATGCATCTTTTTGTAGCCTGAGCATCTATTGTGTTTTGAGTATATGCTAATGTCTTTATCTCACTGCATCCAATCCGGTTCTTCTGAACTGAAACATTGAGATATTTATTTTTGGCTTATGTTGTGTGCTAGAATGTGTGTGTTGTGTGTGTGTGTGTAAATGTGCATGTTTGTGTGCAGAGCAAAGTGTTTCAACCGAGAGATGGAGGCCTTAAGTCAAAATGATAGTGGATTAAAATAACAGTCTTTGTCTCACTACATTTTATGGAAAGACCCTCAATGTGAATTTGTTTAGTGCTTTTTCTGTCGCACACTTTCCTTCTTTCACCGCACACACACACACACACACGTTTAGTTTAAAACACACACTCAACCTGACCCAAAAAGCACAGGATAAGAAGCGAGGGATCGAGAGGAAGTGAAAAGACTAAATCAGTGTGGATGTGTAGCCGTTTAAGAATCTTTAGTTCTTTCTTTTTCTAATTAGACCATGACACAATGGCACAATAAAGGCGTTTGCTTGCTGTGGGGCTGTATGTCCTTTGTGTGTTTGTTTGTGTTCCTTAGCACACCATGGAATTTATTGTATTTTTGTCCTTTGTTCGATGAGACAGCATAATAACCTTTACTCGTGTATATGCTAATTTACTTAAGTTTTCTTTGTCTTCTCGAACATATTCCCCTGCTCCTGCATGTTCGTGCTGGAGTGCAGTGTACGTTCAAGAACACAAAACATATACTGCATCACCACATGTGCTGCAGGCGGGATGGAAGGCAGGCTCTTGACATTTGCTTTATCAGGCAAGCTTCAACCTTCTTTCATGTCAATTAAGGCAATTAAGAGATTAAGTATGTGAATGGAGATTAGCTTGAATTACCATATCTGAGGGAGGGACTGGATTACTTCCTCTAGTCCCTGACTCGCTCACACTCCTTCTCTTTGCTGTATCTTATCTCAAATACTCTGGTTTGTTAAATGAAAGAAGATGTTAAAACATAGAAAGGGATTTCTTAGGATTTCACTGTGATAGTGTCCTCAAAGGGACAAATGAAATATGACCAGTGGCACTGGTTCATCAGAACAGCTGGATATTCCCTGGATGTTTCCAACCTCCCCCCACTGTGCTGTTGACTTCTAAGACTGGCTTACTGTCAGCAAACTCATGGTTTAGTGCATCCTCGCCTGCCGTACACACACTCAGGAGAAGGAGAACACTCTGTCACTGCTCTTACCGAGCGGCTGAAACTCGCTAATGATCATCATGCTGTTATTATAATATTTCAGCAAGTCTGCTTCTGCCAACACGCTGGTGAGCCAGTGATTAGCTCTGATCACAGAAACAGACCGAGGCTCTGAATCAAACGCAGGGAGCGCTGCGGAAGAGTTGATCCAGGAGATAACAAATTGGAATAAAGATGACTCTGGCATTAGCTGGCTGACTGGTTCACTGGCGCTGCATCGGCTGGAAAAGTTTGCAAACAACAGTTGCATTTTCAAATATTCTCTGTCTTTAGTCAAACTGGGTTTCAGCTTTTCCACCAGTATCGCCATCTCTTTAATTTCCCAGCTGTCAGCTGTTGAGGCTGCTGTACAGTTATGAAGCCTCATTTATTCTTTCACACAAATTAGAATTTTTCATGTGCATTCCCCCCCCAAAATTGTTATTTGATAGCGATGTGATCTATCGCAGTAGAACTTTGAGTCTGATGTAGTTTTTCAAAACTTCTTGTCAAAAGACCCATTATGAAACAGAATGCAGCCCTGGAGCAGTAATATGTCTCCCACTGGTGAGGAGAAAAAGAACACGTCAAGAGCCGGAGGAATTTCTCCAGCTGAGTCTGGAGCTGAGGGATCGCTGCGAGATCTGCTTCACGATGTCAGCAGCACAAGTCGGAGAGAAAACCCGACAGCACGCGATACAACAAAAGAGCCAAATTACCACGGCCATGAGGATCGATAAGCAGTAAAGACAGAGACAATACACATGCACACATGGAGAAGCATCATCTTTAGACGTATGTTCACATCTCTAGCACTTCTGAAATGTTTTTTATATAAAATCTTACTTCTTTTTTACCCTTTTTGTTGGATTCATAAGTGACATATAAACATCTTTGTGTGAAAACTTTATAGACTCAAACCTGAAGGTGATTTATTTAACAACTGATTGGGATTTAATAATGTCTTATAACATTTTTGGACAATAACGTCTTTAGGTAACTCAAATGCATCGAAGCGTATTTCATTGTGATTTTCACGAGCGCTGGCGGTCGTGAAAACGGAAAACTACTCAACAAACTTCAGCCAAATTCATTGAGTCGTTCCTCAGATGGAGTTGAGAGGCTGCAGGAGGAAACAGACCTTGAGGCTCGAGTTAGAGAACAAACTTCAACTCTCACTAAATAGTACAACTGGGCATATTTTGATAGAATACAGAACAGCCACATTTCAATAGAAGTTCACTAATGTATAGGGACGGGAATCGGCAGGGACCTCCCGATACTATCACGATACTTAGGTGGCGATATGATATGTATTGCAATTCTGTAAGTATTGCGATTCGATATTACGATTTCCTGGGATTTCTTTTGGTTATTTTTTTTTTAAATACTGGACCATGGAAAAATGTTGAATCATACCTTCAAATACAACACAGTCAAATTCACTTAGAGCTTTACCAGTTTTATTTCAAATATTAACATTAACTTAATGACTGCCGGGCAGCCAATAGAGAAAATAAATAAAAATGTGCCCTATTATTGTATAGCCCCTGTCAACTGCACACAAACTGACAGATTAAGACATGTATGCCACTTAGGCTACTTTTAAACAATAAATAAAAGGTAAATTAAATAGAATGAATAAAAGTTTACTTAAAATATAAACTTTGAAATAAACAAAAAGTAGGCTATTGTTGTTTTTTTTTAAAAAAATCGATTTGGGAGGCAGCATGGCGATTTAAAATCGTCATTCACAAGAATCGCGATTTGTAACTGAATCGATTTTTACCCCCGTCCTTACTAATGTAAGAAATCAGACTTATCAATTTCGAGCTAAACCTATAAAAATGCATGTATGTAAATTAAGCTTTTAATCCTCCATCTTTATAGTTTCCCTTTATCATTTTGGTCCAATCATGTTCAATAAAGGTTAATTAGCTCATGATGGATAATAACTTTGACCTTTTCCGACTCAGACCTGTAGATTTGGAGAATCATTCCAGCCCCGTGGCACGGTGGTGCAGTGGGTAACCCGCACCTCCCAGCAGCAGGAAGCTCCTCCATGGCCTGTGTGCCGGGTTTTTAATCTCCTCATGTCTGACTGGGTTTCCTCCAGGTGCTCCGGCTTCATCCCAGAGACATGCAGCTTAGGTTAATTGGAGACTAATTGCCCAGTGGTTGTTTGTCAGCCCTGAGATACACTGTCGACCTCTCCAGGATGTACCCCACCCCCCCGCCCGGTGCCACCTGGGACCTCAGATTGGCTCCATCTCCTCTACAACTCTCAAAGGAGAGGTGGGATAGATCGTGGAGGGACGGACAGATTACAACCCCTCGTCGCAATTATATATTCTGCAACCAAGTGCAGCTCCGAGTAGGGTTGCAAAAATTCCGGGAATATTCAAAGTTGGAAACTTTCCATGGGAATTAACGGGAATATACGGGAATATACGGGAATATACAGGAATTAACAGGAATAAACTGGATATGATGTGGGTAATTTATACTAACTGTATTTACCTTGTCATATACAGACATTAATATAAACATTTTGTTTTGTCATAGGCTGATTTGAGCCCTGAGGAAACTTTGGGCACTTGACTATATGCTTCTGCATCTTTGTGTCATTCTTAACATAGGTCTTTGCACAGTATTTGCAAATGTACACAGCCTTTCCTTCTACATTGGATGGGGTGAAATGTCTCCACACATGAGATAGTGCACGTGGCATTGTTCTGTAGAATAAGATGAGAAAAAAGTTTGTAAAAAAACGCTAATGCAATGCCAGAAATATAAATAGTTAGCCAAACTATTGGAATCGTCTGTAAAAATATTTTGCAATTGATGGATAAATGAATGGAAATAGGCTAGATGAACAGATGAACAATCCTCAATCAGCATGCTAATATATTTTCCCCAGTAATATCATGGAAACTTACCTGACTAGTCCTGCACACTACAGCAGGTCTCAATAGCCCTGCTGTAGAGTGAAGGATGCTGGGAGTTATCTGTGCATGTGATGGAAGAATGCACAGTGGAGGGTTGAAATTCAATGTGTGCTGCATTCTATACATCTTGAAAATAGAGTTTTGAATGATGTTTTTATTGCTCAGCGTTTAATTTACGTATTTTTTTTTTTTTTTAAATTCCCAAAATTCCCAAGCTTAACTTCCCATGGAAAGTTTCCGGAAACTTTCCGCCCCTTTGCAACCCTACCTCTGAGTAAACCCTGTATGTTAGAAATGCTTTGTTGATATCTGGGAACATGATGGCTTCTTTTCTGCAGCTACAATCAACAGAAACTTTAAAACATTCATAACTTTCACACTGGCATCGTTGTCAAAAAGAGGCGACACCCCCTTTCGTCTGCTGAAGAGAAACTTCTCATGGAGGGACCCTGTGACTTTGCTGAATGTTTGTTTGCACCCACAGGTTCTTAAGCAGATAAGATGCTGGTGTCTGGGAAGGATCCCCCTCAGTGCTTTCCCATCTCCCAAAATGTCTGGCCTTTGATTTACACCCAACCAAGCATCTCCAGACTTTGCCTTTTGATGAAATCACTGACAGGGGGTTTAAATGCTCGCTTGTGTTTCCAAGAAAAGAAAGATGTGCTCATTTTCTCAAATTTAACTGAACTGACTGAACTGGTTCCTTTCATTGTTTGACTGCTTCTTTCGAGGCCTGTTTCTTTACCCTGCGTAGCTGCTTGTCTATTTTGCCGCTTGTTTTCAAGTCCTGCCGAACCGAGAGCTAAAGTTCTGCTGTCAAAACCAAAATAGAAGCCAGAGAGAGGTGGTTCACACCTGTCAGAGAAGAATCTGAAGGAGACGTTTTTATAGAACCCCCCCCGTGAAATGTAGATTCAAAATAAATCGTGAAAGGGATGCAGAACGGAGAGAATTGTCATTTTTGCACATTGTGACCACGGGAATCCGTCTCTTTAACCTTAATGATTTAACAACGGATCCTTCGTGTGGGTGCAGGCTTGAGATGGAGCCGGAGTCCGAAGTGGTCATTTTAGCACCTCCTGCTATCCGGTCCATCTCTTAGTAATAACCTCTAACCTCAATGATTCATAGGAATAAGGCAGAAGAACCCACGCACAGATTCACCTGCATATAAACCCCCTCTGCCGGGCCTCTGACTCTCCAGAGTGCTTTTATCTGTGAAAAGAGTCCATGCAACAACCGCCTCCCTGTGATTTCACTGGCACTTCTCAGGCTTCAGTCCTGCCATCTCACACTTTACTTTCTCCAACCTATCATTACATCATGAAGTAGCGCTCTGACAAGTAGAAGACACACTTTCAGCGCCGTGTGTGTGTTAGTTTCTGTGTGTGTGTGTGTGTGTCTGTCAGTGTGAGGTGCTCCAACAGTCCACAAGCCTCATCTCCTAATCACCTGCGGAATTGATTGTGTTGCCTGTGCCATCCATCACCCCGGGGACCCGCCTTGACCACCTTTTATACGACTATGCATATGAGACCTTTTCCAACGGTATACAGGGCTCTTACCTTTCTGCCTGGTGCTGCTGTCTTTAACTTCCGGGACACATGCACACACCTCACACACACACCACATGTTGGGGTCTGCAGACACACACACACACACATGTACACACACACACACACACACACGTAGGTTAATTCATTATGCTCATGCACATGTTTCATGTACAATGCAGCATGAGTGATGTGACGTGTGTGTGTGCTGTGTGTACTAACAAGGATAGCTGGGCAAGTGTGTGTGTGTGTGTGTGTGTGTGTGTGTGTGTGTGTGTGTGTGTTTGTGTGTGTGTGTGTGTGTGTGTGTGTGATCATAAATCTGTGGTGCTGGAGGAGATGTATGTGTGTTGCTTAAAGCTGTACCAGCGAGGAGACTGGGTATTTCTCTACGTAGGGTAAACATCGCTGGAGGCTCGACACTCTCTCCTCTAGTCCCCACCCCCCCCACCCCTGAACCCCCCCCACCCCACTGCTGTTCACTCTTCCTCTTAAGGGCAGACGAATCTTCCCGTCAAGTCGCACACTCGCAAACGCACACTGACAGAAGGGCGGCTCCATCGCGCCTGCGTTCCTTGTGTCTCTGGCGTTGATCAGTGTAACGCTGATCCAGATCCTGTCTGTTTCAATGCTGGCTAACATTCTCTAACCTGCGCCGCCATCAAATCACATTACATCAAATCTCATTACGTCTCCTCTGATAGAGGGCTGTGACAAACACCCCCCCGGTGACAGGCTCACCCTTTGTGGTCAACTCATTTCTCCCTATCATCCGTCCCTATCATTCTCTCTGACCCTCACACCTTCCCTTATCACCGCCTGCATCCTCTACATCTGTCGCCCATTATGTTCCACTATCTATTCGTTTTTTTTTGCCTCCCTCACGCTCATTTGATAGCTTTGCACACACAGATAAATCCCACGCGCACGTACAGAGGAGCAGACAATCGGGTGATAGACGGTCTATTGAGTCGTAGAAACAGCTCCCTGCTGGTTTGAATGTGTTTAAGTTCTTAATAGCTGCAAGTCAGCATAATCCACTGAGATAAGCACTGCATTATAAGAATGTGCACACACACACTGACACACACACACACACACACACATTAGCACTGGTGCACAGACACACTCCTGTTTATCCCCCTGCACACACACACTCGCACAAAGAGACGTTTGTTGGGTGTGTTGTTCCTCCGTGGCTAGTATAGCATGAGTGGTGTGCAGCGTATTTACATTTGCTTCGGTGACAGCAAAGCACTTTCTCCATCTTACTTTCTTATTTCATACTTTCATGCTTCCATCCACCTCCCCCCCCCCGCGACCTCCACCCATCACAATCTGTCTCATATATATTTTTTACAGCTCTCCTGCGTTTCAATAGCAACATTTCTTTCCTTTTTTCTTCATGCACGCTGCCAGAGCTTTTCTGTGGGTGTTTTCTCGTATATGGGGAACAGAGGGGGGGGGGGGTGAAATGAATGTCAAACATTTTCTTCAGGTCGTCTGCGAGTGTTGTATGGACCAGGTCTTTGCTCAGACACTATCTGCGAGTGATTCCTAAGGCTGGATAATATTAGACAAAAATACCAACAAAAAAAAATGGGTTGGTCGTCCAATTTGAGTGGTTGTTAAGACTAGGAAGGTGCTGTATGAAATATAGTCAATTTATTATTTTAATGACTTTTGCACATAAAGAACGTGATAAAAATGAAGAGTAATGTCACCTGCTGTGATGTGACTTTGGCTTTGGGGCTCTGCATCAAACAAGAATGCACCTTTGGATCTGAAGAACGTGATTTGTGGGCCGGAGAGCATCATGTATAATATCTGGCATTTTGTGACACGTTTGACCTTTTGCAAAAAAATGCAGCTTCGGCGATTTGGACGAAGCCGAAAAGCAAAGATAAAAGAAAGAGATGGAAAGTGCCTCCTACGTGAGATTCTGTGCAGCGGAAAGTTTAAAAAATACGTAATGTTTTTTTTTACTTCTGTGATGGGTACGCAGAGTTTTTCACTTAATGCCTCATTAGAGAGAGAAAGAGACGGACTGAAGATGAAAGTTAAGGATGTGAGAATGAAGAGATGTGAGTGTGTGTGGATGTTTGTGTCCAGTGCCAGTTACGATAAACAGTCTTTTAAAGGCAGACTTTTAAAAGGCAGTTTTCTTCATTGTTTTTCACCTCCTGTTGCTCTGAAGGACTGCGAGCGGGTGTGTGTGTGTGAATGAGAGTCGGACGGAGGAAGGAACAGAGGGAATGACATGCGATGATATATGATGCAACACACAAAAAAGAAAGGTTTCTCTGCATTTCCTGCTCGCTTGAATGTGCAGTAGCTATTATCTTGCTGCGTCCAGTCCATGGGTGTGTAGCGCTGGATTGCCACCTCTCGGGTTCATTGCTGTCTAATGGCTTCCTTTAGAGAAGCGTGAGAGAGAAGTCAAGGTATGTGCTTTCTTCGATATCCCCGGTTTTCTTGAATGTGTAAGTGAAGGAGACGGGATGCACACAGTGTTCATATGAAACCAACCTACCCTGGAAAAATACACTTGTCACTGGCTTTTGTGTACAATCAGCCATTCTGTGTTTATACCAATATATCTGTTCTAAAAACTAGTATCCTTCATTAATAATGGAATCTTAATCAGTCACATCGTGCTGTTTGTATTTAATTAAAATAAGATGTGCATATACAAGTATATGTACCTTGTTTGCTATTTAAAAAGACAGCAAGTTAACCCATTAATTGAATAGATTTAACAAATATAGATTTTTTTTGTCAGATGTCATTATCAAATCCCTATAACAAAGAAATGTAATTGTGTTTTGTCTTAAAAAATGTTTATTATCATAAACTCTTAATTTAAAGTAAAGAAAATGCTAAACATATAGAACTTGGATAAATAAAATATACTTTTAAATGGCTGGATGTCCGACCTTTAAAATCCAATTCCTTATAAAGATGCTCAAAGCACATAAAGCTTGATATTGACTTGTTTGTCATAATTGTTGCAGCATTTCCACAAAAACTTCCCATCAACGTAAACATAAACATTACAGAAGAGCAGCACCACTTACACATAGTCTCCACACAGCCTTTGACAAGTTGGGTAACATTTCTGCCAAAACACACTTTAAAAGTGAATCTTTTCTCCCCATGTTTGTGATGTTTCCCCTTAAAATGTGTCTCACTGATGGTTACACTTCAATATGAGAAGCCAAACATATCGTAAAGTGGCTTTTTTAAATTATCTCCTCAGAAGAACCCTCAGAGGAAACAAGACTGAAAAGGTTTTCTGATGTGTTTTCCTGTCATTACCTGTCCTGGCCTGTAGAGGAGCTTCAATGTGGGTTATGAACAGGTACGGAGACGGATGATGAGAGCACAAAAAAAACCTTTTCATCAAACACTAAAGGTTATCAATCATAGCTAAATCCCTTATTCCACAGACAAATTCCCATACAAACATTATTATGGACACAGGGAATTGCACGATATTACATGTTTACATTTCTGCGTATCAAACACTAACATCCTCTCAGAGAGTGAATGAAAACAGAGTAGCTTGCCCTTCTGCTGAGGACAGCGGCTACAGACAATTTGGACTGAAACCAATTGGAGTAACTGTTCATGTCTGTCAAAGTGGTCTTTCCTTTTAGCTTCACTCCTCGCCAGATGGCAGCTGTGATGCACTTTCTTCTTGTTTTCCTCCTGAAAGAAGATGAAGGCGAGAAAGTGTTAGTGGCGAGCGCAGCCTCAACTAAATTAAAGTGGGTTTTCTTCTCCCTGGCCCTTCCACCGGCGGCTTGATGTGAGGTGCGTGTTGCACAACATGTTCATGGTGACGCATCCGTGTCAAAATATGTATTCAAACCACAACAAACCAGCAAGACACTCATGGACGTGTTCCCCACTGAGGCCAAACCAGTACCGACAAACTAACGACCACCTGCAGTAGATCAAGTATTTAACCAGCTGAATCAGACTAACTCTGTATGGAAGTGCTGTCACTGCTGTGTGGCCAAGTTTCCTAATAGTTAACACTAGCATCAAACCACGAAACTGAAGTCTGGGTTTTACTTTTGGGGGTTCCGAATGTGAATTATTGCCAAATTGATGAAATGTTATTCAAGATTCAAGATTCAAGATTCAAAATTCAAGATTTTTATTGTCAAATGCACAGAGATAACATGAAGCAGTCGCTGGCATTGAAATACTTGGGTCACAGGCTCTCTTTAAGCAATGCTCAGTAGTTGCAACCAAAACAAATAAAATAAAAATAGAAATAGTATAAAATAGAATAAAATAGAATATCAATAAAATAGAATAAAATAGAATATCAAAAATTTAAAATGGAAAATAAAATATTTATATTTAAATATATATCTTTACAGATGAGGAGAAAAATAAAACAACAATAGTTCAATTTGTGCAGTAGTGCAAATATTCAAATATGCTTATTACGGTGCTGGTGCAAATATGCAGATATGCCCGGGTGCTGGTTTGGTGGAGTTATTGCAGTTCAGAGGAGTTTAAAAGTCCAGCTCTTGTTCACGCTAAACTACAGGACATCACTTCCATGCTGCTCTCAGATCAGTACCAGCCAGTGGCAGCGAGTAGCAGTGCAATGAAACTACTGCAGTAACCAAGAGGAAGTGATTTCTGGGTGAAACTAAAATACTTTCAAGAGATGTTATCGGATCAATCCATAGATTTGCATACTGTTGAGATGAGAAACTGTTGAGGAAAGTGATGAATAAAAATCCTGATTCAACCTCAAAGAAGAAACCAAGAAACAGATCCGGTGGAAAGCATTACCATGGTGGCCGTGGTGATAGAGATTACAGGTTGTAGATTATCCCTGTCAAAGAAGAAGCAGCAGAAACATCCGAAACTCCGGCTCCTCATCAATCAGGCGAAGCAAAGTGCCGCCGTTTATGCTCGGCTGGCAGAGACACTCAGGATCGTCCAGAAAGAAAAAGTTTTATTGCAGTAGAGTGCGGTGTCATCTGCTAAAATACTGTACACCGTTGACCAATTAACTGCGTGCAGCCGTCCGCACACAGTGGGACACCTGGTGGCATAAAAACGTGCAAACAAAGAGACGGGAGAATATTTCCGCTGCTGTGATAACGTGTCAGAGTTTTACTGTCCGGCCTCGGAAGTTGATTTCCTGGTTCGGTTTGTTGCACATCTGCATCGGCCCGGCTCGTTGCTTTGTTTGTGCCAGAGAAGGAAGGTTGAAAAAAAAATATACATAGACTCGCCGGCTCAGATTTGATTTATTCCTCCGCCCCTCCCTCCCTCTACCTCCCTCTCTCTCTCTCCTTGTTAATGGTTGTATAAGTGAGAAGTGGGAGCCAGGGAGGTGATTGTGAGCCCCCCCATCACCACGCTGACTTCACCGTCTTCATTAACCGCCCCAGAGGTTACGGCCTCATCTCCTCCTGCCTCTCCCTCCTCTTCACCTCCTCACCTCCTTGCCCTCCTCTTACCTCCTCACCTATTTGCCCTCTCCTCCCTTCCCTTCCTCTTCTCGGCCTGCTGCACCTCCTCCTCCGCCCTGTTGGGCTCTTTCATTTTCCCTTTGTCCTTCTTGAGAATACATCTATGTCCATCTCTCCATTTACCATCATCCTCTCTTACCTCCCCTCTGTGCCGAGCAGCTCTCCACTCCTCCCTCCCTCCCTCCCTCCCTCCCTCCCTCCCTCCCTCCCTCCCTCCCTCCCTCCCTCCCTCCCTCCCTCCCTCCCTCCCTCCCTCCCTCCCTCCCTCCCTTACCTGTTGCTCCCTAACCCTTCCTCTGCTGCGAGCGCCTCCTCCTCCTCCCTCTCCATCATCCCTCCTTCCCAGTCCATCTGCTTCTTTCTGCCATTTCAGCCAACTGACCTGGTGCAGGGTATTATGGGGTTTCCCTGCGGAAGTTACCATTGTGGTCTCTGACAGGTGTGTGTGTGTGTCTGTGTGTGTGTGTGAGAGTGTGTGTGTGTGTGTGTGTGTGTGTGTGTGTGTGTGTGTGTGTGTGTGTGTGTGTTTGTGTGTGAATGTAGCTTCAGGCTTCATTCAGCATAATAAATGACCAACAGCTTTTCAGGGCAAGTACGTCTCTTCTGTCACTGACTGGGAATACAGTATACGTCCATTCAAAGATAACCTTAACCTGGCCCACTTGAACCTGTCTGTGTGTGTGTGTGTAGACGGTTGTGTGTGCGAGTTGCAGTGCGACTCTGTCCATGTGGTACAGAGGAGCACAGAGAATGAGCTGCCATAACTTGTTATGTCTCATTATAACACCTCTTAACGGCTGCACAGCTCCAAAATGAGCTATTTTAGTACTGCTGTCCTTACTTATCCTGAGATGAATAGGATATTTGCGCGACACACACACATGCACACACACACACACACACACACACACACACATGCACACACACTCAAAACCCAATACAGATGGGAATTGAGTCCAGAGCAGCATGTCAATTATAGTGATTTTGTGCGCTCGTGTGTGTGTGTGTGTGTGTGTGTTTGTGACAGAACTAAAGACGGTATTTAAGTCTTTCTGACAACTACAAAGAGCATCGTGGCGGAGACCTCGTGACAACCTCCAGATCCAAACGGCTCGGAGACGACAACGACAGGGTTTTTACTTTCAGCTCCTCACTCGTACTGCAGGGGGGTTGGGGGGGGGGAGCGGGAGCAGAGAGGTGAGACAGACAGTCATTTAAAAACAGAGAGGAAAATAGGTGGAGGCAGGAGGTTAGGCTAGGTGAGGAGACAAGTGCGTAGGAGAAATTTGAAAGTGTGCATTTGTTTTCTGAGTGCCAGTGTTTCTAAGTCAGGTCATGTGACCTGTGTTTGACTGGATCCTCAAAAAGCAGAGTTTTAAAAGCACAGAAAGTCGTCTGGTGAGAAAGAAGGAGAAAGTGTTCGAGGGCCGGTCTCGTCTGTCTCCCACATCAAAAAAGAGACATAATAAGAACTTAACAGAGCATGTGCCAGCCTTGATGGATTGACAGAGGGATTTAGAGGAGATGATAGTATATAGAAGGAGGGATGAAGAGGTTTAGGCAGTCTTCTCTGTTTGAACAAAGGATGAGAAGGAGGATTTAGGATTGGGTGATTTCCTGGGTTGGATACCGTTAAACCCTCCACAGTTTTTCTTCTGGTAAATTGTGTTACCAACTTAAATTATAAATCACAGACTGGGATACAAATTCAGTCCTCCAAGTAGAAGGTTCGGGGTTCCCCCCCTCCGAAACAACTGGATTCACAGATCATTTGTGTTCAAGAGTACTGAACTCTTGAACAAACTGTGAAACTAAAGATCTCGGTGTGTGAGCAAAGGATGGGAAGTAGGATTTAGGATTTGGGGATTTCCAGGGTTGGATACCTTTAAACCCTCCACAGTATTTCTAATGGTAAATTGTTTTCCCAGCTAAAATTATGAAAATCATTTTAGTGACAGATTGGGATATAAATTCAGTCCCAAATTTAGAGAAGAACGTTGTCGTCCAAGTAGAAGGTTCAGGGACCAACTGGACTCTCTGATCATTTGTGCCCACGAGTATTGAACTCTTGAACAAACTGTGAAACTAAAGATCTCGGTGTGTGAGGATGTTGCACCGTATCTAGGGTTGCAAAATTCCGGGAATATTCAAAGTTGGAAACTTTCCATGGGAATTAACGGGAATTAACGGGAATATACGGGAATTAACGGGAATTAACGGGAATAAACTGGAAATGTTGTGGGTAATTTATACTAACTGTATTTACTTTGTCATATACAGACATAAATATAAACATTTTGTTTTGTCATAGGCTGATTTGAGCCCTGAGGAAACTTTTGGCACTTGACTATATGCTTCTGCATCGTTGTGTCATTCTGAACGTAGGTCTTTGCACAGTATTTGCAAATGTACACAGCCTTTCCTTCTACATTTGATGGGGTGAAATGTCTCCACACATGAGAGAGTGCACGTGACATTGTTCTGTAGAATAAGATGAGAAAAAAGTTGGTAAAAAAACACTAATGCAATGCCGTTGCAAACGTGCAAACAGTTTTTGAAAAATCTTCACTTTGGAAGGTGTTTGTTAAAGTCTCCATTTTAGTGATTTAAAGAGCTGTTTGCTTTCGGCTAAAAAGGCTCAATCTGTCATACAAAATTGTTAAAGATCTAATCTCCTCAGAAAAACATCTAAATGAGCAAATCAATAATCCAAGTCCTGAAAACAGTTTTCGAGTTGAAGTGTGGAAGATAAACTCATCTGTGCTCAGACACCTCACCTCACTGATGTCACTGATGTGTACCTGTGAAATCTTGTCAGTTCTGATCACCCTCTTCAGAGTCTTTCCATCCCTGGATGTGTACTTCACATGCCAGGTTGTGATGTTTCCAGTTCTGGTGCCTTCTACTGCTCCTCTGTACAAGTTGAAACGAACTTGGCACAGGAACGTAGCCTCCTTAAGTTTCCCTAAGAAGTATAGTTGTTCCTTTGACCATGACAGCTTCTCTGTGATGTTGAATTACAGAAACCTAATACTGTTCACCTGTTCCCTAGCAGCTCCTCCGATGTGGGACTCTAACACTAACACTTAGCTCACTGGTTTCTTTCCAGTGCAGTTTTCAACAAGATTGCTGAGTTCCTCCCGATATGAATTCTCATCAGGGTTTCTAATCAGGCCGAAGACGGTGGCGTCAATCCAAAACTTCCCCGTAGAGTTCTCTCCATCTCTCAGGACACAGTCACGGGTGTGCGGTTTGAACAGAAGGGGGCCGAGCACACAACCCTGGGGGGGGCTCTGGTGTTGGGCATTAGAGCCAAGCAGGTGTGACTGCCAATCCCAACTGTCTGGGGTCTCTTTGTGAGGAAGTCCAGTGTCCAATAGCAGGGTGCGAAGTTTGCCAATCCCTTTCCTCGGGGACACATTGTGTGCTGAGCTGAAATTAACACACAACATTGTGATGTAGGTGTTGTGATGTTCAAGCTGTGTGAGGGACGGTGGTCTCGAGAGGTTTGTTGTGTTTCCTCTTTTGGCAGAAACTGTTACGTCCTGGATTCTCGTCCTGGAGGACAACCTCACGTTTGTTTCTGGGATATCCAACATAATCCCAGGCCTGGAGATGGATGGTGATATCTGTCTCACTTCACCCAATTATTTTTTCCTCAGCTGCCTGTGTGTATTTCACTCTGACGCACTGAGAGCAGAAGGGAGATGCACATGCACAATTAGGATTCTATTATTCAATAGCAAAAGGCAAATGTCATTGGTATAACTATCGATTTCCACATCAGTGTGAACCACTGCAGCCCGGCTGTGGATAACGTTTTTAAAGAAGCTGCTCCTCAAAACACTGAATCTGATTGGGACGAGTGGCACAGGTTGTTAAAATGAGACAGAATAACGATGGTAGAGATGAAGTTGTGGTGATTTGTTAAAAAACGACAGTATTTCCATTACACAATAACCTTTTAAACCTTGTAAACACCTTTCTGAACAAGATTGGAAGTGAAGGGCGGCTCGGTGGTGCAGTGGTTAATCACTGTCGCCTCACAGCAAGAAGGTTCCTGGTTTGATTTTTGGAGTTTGCATGCTCACCCCCCCCCCCCCGGGTTGTGTGTGTGGCTTCTCTCCAGCTTCCTCCCACTGTCCCAAATCATGCAGATTGGGGTTAGGTTGACAGGAAGCTCTAAGTCGACTGCAGGTGTGAATGGTTAGTGGAGACCCTGCGATGGGTTGGACACATATCATACAATTCCTCTTAATACTGTAATATTCCATATATATTTTTTACTGTACATATCTTATTTATTTACATTTTCACTTTAATATGCACAATACTCTGCACTTTTACTGCCTTTTTTGCACTTCTGGTTAGATGGTAAACTGCATTTCGTTGTATAAGTACTTTTACTATGCAATGACAATAAAGTTGAATCTAATCTAATCTAATCTAACATGTCCAGGACGGACTCCGCCTCTCGCCCAATGTCTGCTTATGTTTAGCTCCAGCTCCCTCTATGACCCTTAAAGGATAAGTTGTTTAAATACATCCCACATCAGTTCATGCTTTCTGCTCTTTTGTGTTGTACTGTTTACCACAAGGGTTGTTGTGTTTTTCGGTTGTCATTCCTGCAGCAGCTGCAGAGGAAGCGATTCTGAGATGATTATTTCCATTTCTTCCTTCTCACAGAAACAAAACCTCAACCCAGACGTGTTGGCACTTTCTTGTCTGTTGGTGCGATCTGTAAATCCGGCTGAACAGCAGCAGTTTTCAGGAGCTGACATGTTTGCACTTATGGGGTGCCGTTTGTCAAGCAGCTCACGCTGAAAATAACAGCAACATTTTGTCACATTTAGCTTCAAATCATGTTTAAAAAACTGGTGTGAATTTTTGAGTCACTTTTTTGCACATTTACAACAATGTTTGTCAACTTGGAGATATTTTAAATATTTAAATCCAAATGTTAAATGTAACACTTAAATGTGAAATGTTAAATGTTAAATCTAAATGCTAAATCTAAATGTTAAATCTAAATGTTAAATCTAAATGTTAAATTTAAATTTAAATTTAAATCTAAATGTTAAATCTAAATGTTAAATTTAAATCTAATTGTTCAATTTAAATCTAAATGTTAAATCTGAATCTAAATATAAATGTTAAATCTAAATGTTAAATCTAAATATAAATGTTAAATCTAAATTTAAATCTAAATGTTTAATCTAAATGTTAAATTTAAATCTAAATGTTAAATTTAAATCTAAATGTTAAATCTAAATCTAAATATAAATGTTAAATCTAAATGTTTCGGGTGAAACTAAATATTTAGCTAATATGCAAATTCAAATGCCGGTTACAGGAAGTAGTAACAAAATAAAAGCTTGAGGAAGTCAGAGTGTGTTTATTACGGAGCCCCCCAGGGGACACGGGGAAAATGAGGACAGCAAAATGACTTTTGCGAGATCCCGAGAAAGTTTAGGACAATGTACATCCGGGTATCTCATAATAATGACATATTAAGTCATTATTATGAGATACGGGTTGTGGGCGGGGCGCCACAGAGCAGGGAAGTCGAGGCTGATCGGCTGCGGGGACAGCTGCCCTACTCGCGGAAGTAGGCGACTGTGCATCGATACAGAGACATAACAGGATCGATCCATGTTTTCTGCTCCGTTCATTGTCTTAGCGATGTGCTGCCGCTGAATCATTATAACCAGCGCTGCTCCAGCATCAGAACAGACGCTCATTAAAAGTCCGGTCGTCCTGTGTGTGTCGGACTCTGCTTCCGCCTCACTTCCCTCTGTCCCCCGCTCGCTTTACACTTTATCAATAAACACCAGCGCTGATCACAAGTTATTAGGACACGTACAGGACTGATGTTTACTTTGTGTTTGTTTGAGCTCATGAAACACATGTTTAAACACTGTGTGCATGTAGTCCCCGCTCCACACAACACGAGCAGAACGTGACGCGCACAGTCAGGACTGACAGCGTTAAAGTGACGGAGCGATCCGAAGTCATGATCGGTCATCATCGGATAATAACTAAAAAATACATGTGATTATCAGTTTTAGTGAAGAGGAACAGAGACAAGCATACACCCCCCCAACACACACACACACACAAACGCACACAGCCCACACACACACACACACACACAGTCTCCCATGACAGACCCTGCAGGCAGTATCTCATTATTATGAGATAGTATGAGATCATAATATCAGTCCTGTAGGTATCCTAATAACTTGTGATCAGCGCTGGTGTTTATTGTTAAAGTGTAAAGTGAGCGGGGGACAGAGGGACGTGAGGCGGAAGCAGACACAGACACACACAGGACTTCGCTAAGACTTCCTCGAGCTTTTATTTTGTTACTTCTTCCTGTAACCGGCATTTGAATTTGCATATTAGCTAAATATTTAGTTTCACCCGAAACATTTAGATTTAACATTTATATTTAGATTTAACATTTAGATTTAAATTTAACATTTAGATTTAAATTTCACATTTAGATTAAACATTTAGATTTAAATTTAGATTTAACATTTAGATTTAGATTTAACATTTAGATTTAACATTTAGATTTAGATTCAGATTTAACATTTATATTTAAATTTAACAATTAGATTTAAATTTAACATTTAGATTTAACATTTAGATTTAAATTTAAATTTAACATTTAGATTTAGATTTAACATTTAGATTTAAATTTAACATTTAGATTTAGATTTAACATTTAACATTTAAGTGTAACATTTAACATTTGGATTTAAATATTTAAAATATCTCTAAGTTGACAAATATTGTTGTAAATGTGCAAAAAAGTGACTCTCAAAAATTCACACCAGTTTTTTAAACATGGTTTGAAGCTAAATGTGACAAAATGTTGTTGTTATTTTCAGCGTGAGCTGCTTGACAAACGGCACCCCATATGCACTTGTCATATTTTCCACTATCTCTAATGTGAGGAGTTGTGACCCATAGATATTCTCTACTAATTACTCTGTGTCCAGCAAACATTACTTACATTCCAGACGGTTATTATAGGGAAACAGAATACACAAAACCTTCCTGTAGTTTTTGTTGCACTGGAAAGAATCACTCCCTGAGATTATAGAACATTGTATTTTCAGACTGTTATTACTCCGTCTACTCTATCAGAATTTAATCATTGTGTTTTGGGCTAAAAACATGTTTTTGAACTGCAAGAGAAACTGAAAACAGAAAGGTGGTTTTCAGACGATATATTTTTCATCAGCTGTCTTTCTAGATAATCTTTCTTATATTCCCGACATTATGTTTCTACATTTTGTCGTTTTGAACCAGGACTAAACTGCAGGAAGCTTGACAACACAGAAGAGATGAGAGGAGATGAGAGGAGCAGAGCAGACTCACTCCTCTCATCTGACCCTTCATCCTCTGGTGTTTTCTTGCTTGACAGGACAAAAGAATAGAGGGTGAACAAGGCCACTGGCCTCTGTGATGAGTGTAGGTAGGCAACCTCACTCGTGTTTTCTCATTGATCCCAATCATGCATGAATGGACACACGCACCCACCAAGACGCACATGCACACTCAGTACGGGGGCTGGATAATAATCTTGATTTCTTTGAATCTGTGGGAGGAACCGCAGCCGGTGATTGGCTCATTTATCCTGTAGCATAGTGGGAGGCTGAGAACCAGCAGAAATATCCTGAGGTTCATGTGTGGTACGTGGTGTGTGTTGTCGTGTGCAGGCCTATTTTCTTTGTGCGATGGTGTGTGTTTGACTTTTTGTCAAATTGTGCTGTTTCTTTGTGCACCTACCTCGGTTGATTTAAAGATCTTTGCCATTTTGTGTGTGACCCAGTGTGTGTGTGTGTGTTATTTTCCAGCTCAGTGTGTGAGGCATGTTGGCAGATTGCCAGGCACCCGGCTCTATACCCATTAGATGGAGTCTCAAATGGCAACCGCAGAGGCTACACACACACACACACACATAAAAACACATGCACACACACTCATGGGTCGTTTTCACTTCTTATTTATGTTACTTCTAAACCTGCTTTCAGTTTTTCCCTCTTTCTCATTTCTTTCTGGTGTATGAAGCAGAGAGAAACAGAAGGGCAGGAGAGTGTAGCTGGAGGACAGAGTGTGATAGGCAGCTCTAATAAGTGACACACTTTGATCTCTGGTCCTCGGACTCACCGAGAGTCTCCAAACTCAGAAACCCACTGACACACTCTCTCCGGTTTCACTGGAGGAGTTGTGTCAGAATGTGAGAAACTGGATGTACCCACCTCTCCTCTGCTCCGGGTCTATAAAAACATTTTGCTACCAACATCTTATGATCATGTTTATGTGTTTATGTGCATGACGGTGGAGACAGTCGCTCACAACTCGGCTCGGTTGCACAAATTCAGTGTTTGCGGATTTTACTTCTATTTCTTTTTCTTGTGACACATATCTTGAGCCACATTGTCTTTCCAGTATCTTTTTCTTCACAATGCCTCCAGAGGAAAACATCCTAACATTTTGCAGTGAATGTTTTGACTATAATAAAACTAATTCTGTCTCCTCTCCCCCCCCCCCTCTCTCTCCTGGCTGCTTCGCCGCTGCTCTGCTGCTCCGTGCTGGTTCCTTCTGATTGGACACATCTGTTCCCTTAGGTGAGTTGAATTCTCTCTTACTGAACAATCCAGTGTTAAACTATGGAGACTCTGAATCTCAAGGTTGTGCTGCGTTGTGTTGCTGGAGTGTACACACTGTCTATAAACTGCGTATCATGGCTTTACTTTAAATTAGTCGCCGTAAAATCCTGGCAAATCATCAATTAGGAAACATCTGATTTAATTCCGAGCACCCGCTTGTAAATTAAACCCGTTATGGTGTCGGCTCCCACTGCTGCGTACTTCTGCCCAGCGGCTATAAAGTAACATGTGTCCCTTCTGCCCTGTGATCAAATCCTTTATCCCGTCCGTGGTTCTGCTTCCCGATGTCTGAGCTGCCCACGTCGCCCAGTTTACCAGGAGTCGTAACCACGATTTATAATTGTGATCACAACATCAGCTGGTATTTGTGTTTTTACGACTTTAGCTGTAATCGTGCAGCGCTCACGCAACAAAGCAGAAGTTGGCATTGATGCTTTTTCTCCCAGTTTATTTACACAGAGACACTGATGTTTATAGAGAAGCGTCCTGGTGATCTCTGCTGTCCTGAGGAGGATCGTGTGTAATGAAAACGATTGTAAAACGTAACCCTGAGAGGGAATGTGTTCTCCAAGGTTACGTGCAGTGTTTTTTTGTTTTTTTTTAGCTTGTTTCATTTTTGGCTTTGCTACAGGGGCCTTGGCAAAGCTCCAGCAACATCATATTCATTGAGATTTTGTACATCCATTGATATTTGCAATGTTTCTTTCAGTACATGCCTCCTTATCAACGAGTAACTCAGGGTCTTAGCTTTGTAAATACGCTGCACTGGCAATGCTAACAAAGTTTTGCTCATTTTGCCACAGCTGCATTTTAAAGGGGCCGGATGCAAGTTTCTGATTTTGCTTATTTTACAGAATAAGCAATGCAGAAAATCAGTGTATTTATACTTTTTACACAAAAGATTACATAACAGGTAATTACTTTATTGTATTTACGGCTATTTTTAATATAACAAACATAAAATATAATTTATTGGTCTTGAGGGTTTAATAACAACATCTTACGAATCATTTCCTAATTTGCTTTTTACTTTATATACTGTATATATATATAATATATCAGTGTCCGATCTTGATTAGCCCTGATATCGGTTTTGGCATCAGCCTCCCAAGAAAATCCATATTTGTGGGGCTCTACCTCTTTTTCTATCACTTTTTTTTTTAAAGTTTCTCCTTGAAGTTAGAGTTGTAGTGACCCTGAGAAGATAGTGCTGCAGGGAGGTCTCACTCTGACGTGGGGTCGTAGCACCACAGCCTTCTCCTGCCAAGAAATCACGTTAATGGAAGAGAAAATGTACAAACAGCCGGGGTGGTGTTGGATTAGAAAGAATATATAATGCATCTATGGTCGTGGTCAATCACCTCCTTCTCTGTCACTTCATCTTTTATATGAGCTGAAAAGAAAACTGAACAGATGACACATGCGACTGATGCATTTCCTACAATCAGTGTTGTTTTCCTGAGGATTGATCGGAGCGGGTGGTCCTGACATAGCTCAGTGATTTCATGTGAGCAGAGGATTGGAACCGCTGCAGCAGCTTTGTGTGCACGACGACATTATTCATATTCATATTCATATTCACGTCACTCTCACGTCGGGATTAGCAGTCGCATCGTTCACATTATGAAAGTTCTGCCGATTCTGTGGAGTTTTTTTTCTATATCAAACCAATTTGGGTCACAGAACTTTCAGCCGATGACTTTTTCATGTTAAATATGTAACAGCACGATTTAAATATGCACATTAAATCCTTCCAGCTATAGACTACGGAATTTAAATGTAACTGCACTCTCCGACGCTGATTATGTATTTGAACTGTAATGAATGGTCTTCACACAGGACTTCCTGAAGCTGTGGCAGTGCACTTTAACCACGTATTGTTCTTTTTTAATTACTTTGACAGACTCTGGCATGAGATCAACACCTCTTTTGCATTTCCTCCTCTCTTTCTTTTTACCAGAAACGTTTTTCCCGAGCTGTGCATCTTGTACAGACACCATGTTCATTGTGAGCTGTAGTGATCGGTGTCCTCCTGCAGCAGGAAGTACAACACACTTTAGATATTCTTCACAGATACTCACAGCAACTTCTAGACTTTGCAACAAAAAATAAATAAATATATATATATATAAATAACTCCTCAGCCATTGCAGCGGTTAAACTGGTTTGACTGCACAGCCCATGCATGACCACTAGAAAGACTCCAGTTCAAAGTTAAAGAAGTTTAATATATGTATTTTATTAAATTCACTGCAGTGTTAGACTTGAGTTCTTCCAAAGTGCTTTTTCCTCAAAGAGCAGAATATTAATATAAAAGCTTGCAAGAACGAAATTAGTCTTTTTTTAAACTATATTCAGAAGTATATATATAATATGTGTGTGTGTATAATATATATATTTTTGTGTATTCATGTAAATGTAAATTGCTGCACTGGAATGAACCTTTAGGCAGCGGCACGAGAGAAGTTTCCGCCACTGAGTCAGTTCTGCGACTCCCAATTTGTTCTGATCACAGTGTCACGCCTCACCATGACATTGCATGACAGGATGTGAATTGGAGCATTGGAGGAACGGTTTGGTCGATGCACTGGCGTGAGGTCACCGGGTTTCATCTGCATCCTCACAGAAACGGCTCTCTGAACGAATCTGTGTTTGCAGCAACGTCCGCTCGCTCATTAGATATTTTCATGGACGGTTTTAAAAAGAGATTGCGGGATGGCTATTTAAGCATTTTGGTTTACTGGCATCATAAAGCCCAGACCCAAATGTTCATTTGTAGTCATTATGTTAATGGAAATTAGTATTGACTTTTGCCTTTTGCTTGCAAGTGATCCAAATATTTGCAGGGAGTATAACGGCGCCCCATCACCCAGGGCAGTATAGATGCTGAGGTAATCTGTGTTTAAATCACACTCATACAACTGACACCTGTGTGTTTGGAGTGTGGGCATTTGTGCTAAATGTGCTGATGTGCATTTTCAAGTGAATTGTGTACTACTTTGGCTGGAGAGAGTGAGTGGGATTTATGGAGGGTGCATTACTGAACAGAGGGAGCAGGGAGAGGAAACTCTCCTGGTCTGTTATCAAACATTATTCACTATGTGTGGCTGTGTGGGCGCGTGCCGACCTAAAGAAGCTGCCATGATACATAACCTCTCTGGAATATTAACACTTTTTTGCCCATAGAAGAAGCGATTGTGAGTTAACAAGAATAACTGGCTCTGAAATGCATTGTTGGTTAAATGATTATTCCGTCGATTGTCGAACCAGAAGAAAATACGTTTATTGGATATTTTTGTGTGTTGGTCGGAGTGATTTATCAGTTTTGGCCCTAAACTATTTGTGATGGACTTCTGATATATGTTTTAGATAAAATAATAATGATAAACTAATGTGCAATGAAAACGATCACTGCTCAGGGTTTGAACATTTTTGATCCAATCTGATCCTGACCTGAATTATTTTAATTCAAAAGAGAGACGTAATCTGAGCCGGGACCGAAGCGAAGCCAGATCCAACCACAGTGTAATCACACTGGATCCAGATGGGGTCGACTTTAACAAACTCTTAACAGAGACCGAACATGAGACGCTATCAGTTCATCTAATGAACATCGGATGAATACTCAATCTAACTTGGTTCCTGGGCCGGTTCATTGTTACAGCTGGAGCTCTTCTCCCTTTCTCTTGGTCCATTCTTGGTCACATCCCTTCCTTCAGCCTCTGTTTTTCTCGAATCTTTCACTTTTATTCATAGTTTTGTTCAATTAGTATACCTCCCTTCAATCTCTCCATCCTATCTCCCGCTCTCTCACCAACCTTCCTCGCATCGACCCTCTTTAGTCTCGTCATCCTCACCTTTTTTCTTTCATTCCCCGTCTCTCACGCTAATCCCCAGAGGGATGGTGCTGGTCTGCTCTCTGGGATTGAAAGAAGCAGGGGTTTAAAACCCTGCCCGACTTGCTAGTGTGTGTGTGTGTGTTCGTGTGTGTGTGTGTGTGTGTGTGTGTGTGTGTGTGGACGTGTGCACGTACACAAGCAGCTTTCGAATGCCTGTGTGCACACATCCTTTAGCTCGTGTGAAATAGGCAGATATTGGTCTGAATATATATATGACGATTCACTGGTGCAGGGTTGAATTTTCATTTCATTCGCTGCAGAGAGACGACAGGGTGACGAGACGGAGACCGGGGGGGAGGGGGGAGGTGGGGGGGGGGAGAGCTAGTCTTTGAGTTCCAAGTTGTACCTCTCTCTCCTCTCTACCAGTCACACAGTCACAAACACCTTCTCAACCCTCATCGGAGGCAGAGTTTGAACGATGTACGGAGTTCTCATCTGTGATCAGCCTCATCCAAGACTCTTTCCTATGAGTCGTCTTTTCCACCAATCAGGAGCCTCTGTGCTCTTGTTAGCAGGTCGATGAGGGCAGGAGGAGGAGGAGGAGGAGGAGGAGGAGGAGGAGGAGGAGGAGGAGGAGGAGGAGGAGGAGGAGGAGGAGGAGGAGGAGGAGGAGGAGGAGGAGGAGGAGGAGGAGGAGGAGGAGGAGGAGGAGGAGGAGCAGGAGCAGGAGGTGGAGGAGGAGCAGGAGCAGGAGGTGGAGGAGGAGCAGGAGGAGGTAGAGGAGGAGGAGGAGGTGGAGGAGGAGGGCAGACCTCAGATGATACTACTCATTCCGTTAACTCTCCTCTTCCTCCCTTCTTCCTCCTTCTCTGTCTTTCTCTCCTTCTCTACATCCATTTCTTCCTCCCTTCATCTCCCGGACAGTAGAAATTACTTGTCCCCTTGCAAGGGCGCATCATCAATCCCATGATTCATTGCGTGTTGCCAGTAAAATGGCAGCTGCTTTGATTGAACCGAGGGGGCGCGTGCGTTCACGTCTCTGCTTGGACACAGTTGCGTGTGCGTGAGAGATGACTTCTGAATGAAAGGTTTATTTTTTTAACCTTTTAAAAGCACCATGTTTATCTGGCCTTGCTCCCTCTCTCTCTCTCTCTCTCTCTCTCCCCCTCGGCCACGCTCCCTCCATCTCTCGCCACATCACCCACGCGTTTCCGGGCTGAAGTGGTGTTTCTCTGACCCTCCCTTGTTTCCCTTTTTCTGTTTGTGTTGCAGTTTTATCAGTCCATTTATTACTAAATGCTAATGCTGCAATAATTTGTGTGTTTTTGTGTTCGGGGGGGATGCACATAATGGGAAATACAATCACAGAAATGGAAGCTCTCTGTTAAATCACTTCTTGCTAATGCACATCCCCTCATTCAACTCTTACTCGCTGGTTAGTCTCATTATTTCAGGTTCATGTCCTTTAAATATAATTTCTTAATTTCCTCCTGCTTCATTAATAATTGTCGGCTTAATTGTTTTCTTGCTCTGTTATTCCTCCTTTTTTCGTCCTGTTTTTCTCTTCAGCAGTTTCTTACCTGCTCGTGAACTGTGATCATGGTGTCAAATTGATGTTAAAGGGACTCTCACCTTTGTTGCATTTTTACACTTTTTTTGGATAAGGTTAAATTGGTATTAATAAGGTAATGACACTCTAAAATGCAAGACGGACCCACCAGGAGTAAAAACAAACAATTATTTCACTCTCATAATATTTAGTGAAAACTTCAACCAATAAAATTCTTCGGACCGAAGGACCTTATTGGCCGACAGACCTGTCTGTTTGCTGCATGGACATGCAGGTATTCCGTCTGCTTCTTGTGGCGCATTCGGGCCCGCGTCATCAAGTGCGCGGAGGCAGTAGGTTGTAAGTCTGCTTGTAAATAAAGTTTCTTCAAAAAAATAAAAACACCGGGATGGTTGTTAGTCTGCTTGTGTAAATAAAGTTTCTTAAATAAAACACCGCGGATGGGAACGAGGGGGTGGGGCATTGGAGGAAGGCGGGATGATTTGAATGTGCTGTAATTCTCAAATGCAACAAAGGTGAGAGTCCCTTTAATGACTTCACTCTAAGTAGTTGGACTTTCAACCAGTTATTGTCGAGCCTTATTTTCTTCAAGTTATTCGAGCAGTAGGCCAAGCAGGGTCTCCAGCTCTCAGTGGGTTCCTAGTGGAGGAGGTGCGTTTCCAGGCAAAATGGGATATTTAATCCTTCCAACTAGTTCTGTTTCTGCCCCAGGGTTTCTATCAGAGTGGTTGTGCCTGGAAAACATCCAATATACGACACTCAGGAGGCTTCCTATCTGTTTAGATGCCTGAATGGCTTCATCAAGAACCAGCACCGTAACCTGGTGGAGAGGGTTCGGATGTCCAGGTGATCGTGGGAACTAGGTTTGTCCCAGAGGAGGAGCCAGACAAAGAAGGATTCATAAAAACCAAGACAAAATGGCCACGTGGGAGCAGTCACCCAATTCCTTGAATAGGGAAACTGGTTCCTCCATCCTGAAACCAGACCTGGGAGGGTAGCTCACCAGTGACTGTGGGAAAAGGCGTCAGCAGGGAAGGACAGAAGCCAAGACTCACTGACTCCTGGCTTTGTCTTGTTCTTCAGCCTTTGAATTTATGGATTTTCATTCATTATGCTTGTACTGTATTTATTCTGAGTACTAAAGGCAGCATGCTCTTGTCTGATTAAACACTTAGAGGTGTGAAAAGCTTCTTGCTTTAGTTCATCACCATTTGCACTTTGTTAATCATCAAGTGCTGTGATTGTGATTGAACAGTTGAGTTTTCTCTGCTTAAGTGTGTACTCGCTGTAAAACCCACAACTATCCTCCACATAGCAGAACCCACAAGCCACTAGTTACACCATGAAATCAGATTTAGCATTTGTTCCCCCAGTCGACTGCTCATTCAATACCTCTGGCTTGGTATTGATTGAAGTGCTGATGGAAAACGCTGTGTTTGAACTTGTCCTGCTGTGACCAAGATATGACCTGCATGTTTAGATATTAAAAATAAAGTTGCAATTTAAAACTATTCAAATGCAGCATTTCCTCACCATCAACTGCTTCCAAGATTCCTTCCTGTTGATTCCAGCCACCTGTGAATTACACAAACTCCCCAATGTCATTGTCTCATTCACACCCGAGATGACACTGTGATGGGTGTTTAGTATTTGTGAAAGTAATCTAAAGTGAATATAATGTTCACTTATCAGCCCAAATCACTTCAAAGTGTTTCTGAAACACAGTTTGTCTGTCCTGATGTTCTGTCCTCAACATACGCTGTATTAGGACATATTAGATTGTCTGTAAAATGTCTGAATAGAGCGGGAACATCTTTGGAATATTCACAGCGACCTAGTGGGTGTGTTGATGAGGTTTCTAAACTTCAACAGACTCCAATCTGCAAAACTACAAGAATCTTAGGATGAAGAAGTGGTGGCAACTAGCAGATGATAAGGTTTCAACTTTGAAAGATGAGATTCAAGAGCTTTAGGCAATAAGGTCTCAGCACAAAGGTTCAAGGTGACACAACACTTTTCATAGCAGACTTTATATGTTATGACCTTTCTCCTGCATGATCTCCCCCCCCCCACGCTCCAACCCTTTCCTGAATGATCAGTAAACTTCCCTGGTTTGACTCAGACAATCTCCTGCTCCCTTCTTCAGAATCCAAAGGCAAACTTCGGGAAATTGTCGGGATCCAGTTTCCTGAAATTTTCATTTAGAGAAATAAGTAAATATAATGAGAGAAGAGGGTGGACTACCTAGATAATACCAATGCATAATCACAAGGTTTGTGATTACAGTGTTAGATAGAGGTCATGATCCACTTTGTACCTGTTGTGTCACCTCCTTTAGTTCTGCGTGCTGACACCCTGGATGCTCCTGCAGGGAAAGAAGGGTTGAATAGAAAGTAATTCTGAGCGAGGTTCCATTGGACAATGTGAAAGAAAGGGTTGATAAAAAAAGTGTGTGTCAGCGTTTGTTCTCCAACAAGCAGATTAATTGTCGTATTGTGTGTTTGTTGTGGATTCACTGTAGATGACAAATCACTCGTTCACCAAAGGGCTTGAACTTGTTCTCACCTTCCCTCTTGGGTGTGATGAGGTCATCGACATCCGATTAGCAGCTGATTGGACATCGTCTCACATGGTGATGTCATCCGCTCATCACGCTATTGATCGCTGTGTCTGTGGTGCGGCCTGGACAATCAGTGCTGATACAAGTGTGTGTGTGTGTGTGTGTGTGTGTGTGTGTGTGTGTGTGTGTGTGTGTGTGTGTGTGTGTGTGTGTGTGTGTGTGTGTGTGTGTGTGTGTTGTCAGTTCGTCCGTTGGTTTTAAAATAAATGGTGATAAGCAAAGTAAGAGAATTAGATTTTCTCAGATAACAATGCCTCATGCAGGCAAGCCCACACAGAAACAACACACTCACACAACACACACAGACACACACATACACACACAGAGACACACAGACACACACAGACACACTGTCACTTTGCCAGGGTGTTTAGACCAGTCAATAGGTAATAAGCTCGGCGGGTATGTAACAGTAGTAATTCCCTTCTACCCACTACTCAGCCTTCTTTGAGAATTAGAAGAGTGCTACTCAGATAGCACAGCAAATTGGAATCATTGCACACACACACACACACACACACAAACACACACACACACACACACACACACACACACCCACACACACACACACTGGTGTTTCCATGTTAGACTATGCTAACCTCAGTAGCTGGATTATACGTGTTATACGTCTGACAACAACGAAAAGCGACGGCACTAAAGACTTTTCTTTGTGGAAAAGATAATTTGGCTCTTCCAGCAACTGGCTTTGACAACCGTGATAGATGTTGATGGACGTATGATTCATTAAATCACGTTCCATCTTCCCAAAAAGTCTCAAATGAAGCCTTCCCAGATGGTTCTCTGTAACAAACCATCTGGCACCACCAGGTTAACAGTGGGCCCAACAGGTAACACACACATGTACGTACCAATGCAGAAAAAGCTTATGTTTTTTATCAGCACATAAAAGAAACTGCCATCAGTGTTCATATCGTGTTCTTCACTCTTCATCTTCAGGCTGAGCTGCAGAGATAATTTGCCTGAAAGTCTGTCTGGATGGAATGATAAAAGCCACCTCACCCTCTATCTGAACATCTCACATCTCGTTACAAAGGCAATTAGGGAAGCATTTAGTGCGGTGAAAAGGCAATTGTGTTAAAGTGACACTAGACAAATCAGAGGATAACAAAGAGGGATAGCACTTATTAATATCCAAGCCGTCATCCCAGATCTGAATTGTTCTGCGGAGGATTATCTCTCTGGTGTCTGACGGCTCACCACACCTCCCCGGTACCTTCTCTCCATCTTGTCTCCTGTTCATCTCCTCCGCTGCCTTTTCTTTATCTGCCTCCTCCTCCACTCCAATAGGCCACTCCGGTGACACAGAGCACAAGTTAAAACACACGCTGCCTGTCTGCGTGATGAATGGGTCAGAGCAGGGGAGGACGGAGGAGAGGACGGGGGGAGGAGGAGGAAGAGAAGGTCACAGTGGTTCTGGAGTTAAAAGCTCCGGTAGTTGACCGTAGAGAGAGCTGGTGTTGATCTTTAACGTGGGTCCTGTCACCAGCGTCAGATGGTCGGCTGGCTGCATGGACACGGTGGGGAGTTCGGTGTTCGTGGGGAGGAGGAAGAGGAGGAGTAGGAGGAGGAGGAGGAGGAGGAAGAAGAGGGGGGGTGCACAACAGGTGTTACATGAGCTGAGGGAGTTGCATATTGTGAAAAAGGTCATTCCCTGTTTCCTTCATGACATGAGGCAGAGAACCGAGGGTTAAATCCTCCTGACGTATCATCACGTGTTCTTTCTCATCATCTGTTTCCTCTTCTTTATTATTCTCACTCACTTTGTCTCTTTCCCGGTCAAATGAACAACAATAATTGGTCCAATGAGTAATTAAAGCCGACCAAAAACTCAAAACTACCTTTGCTACCTTGACGATTCTCATACAAAAGGATCTGGCTACTAATTCATTTCTTTTCATTAAGGATTAGTATTTCCACCTGTTTAGTCTGAACATTAAAATAATGAGTTTCTGAGACTCCAGGTTCCCATCACCAGATTAAGGCTTAAAAATATGATTATTTTTTAATGTTGATAATTTGTAAAAGGCACTATCCTCTGGTTATGTCATTGTTACCCGTTGTTTTCAGCCATGTCTGTTTGTTTCTATTGCAAGCAAGATTATACAGAAACTACAGGATGGATTACCGTGAAACTTGGTGAAAGAATGTGGTTTGTTCCAGGGATGAAATCATGAAATTTTATTGTGGATCAACAACAGCATCCACTTTCTTTTACACTTTGATATAGGGTGTGTTTTTTTTTTCGTTGTTGACATTTTCACTGATCTCCCACGGAATAATTCACGGATGTTGATTTCAAAACAATCGTATTTCTTTAAATGTGTGTGGTGCTTGATTGAATCTAAGGAGACCGCTCGGTCATGGCAGCATCCTTCTGAATCTAAAATATTTTTTTAATTCACTGTTGAGTAAAAGAAAGAAAAAAAAACTGAGAATTTAACTTTTTCTGAAAAGCTGAGAAAATTGGACTTCGAGACACAATAAAGAAACTGGTTTACCGATTCTTTTTAACCCAATCTGCCCAATTACAAGTATAATTTCTGCTTTGTTATTGGCTTTCAATTTCAAATCAGTCTTTTTGTAACAACACTACAAGGTTTTTACACGTGAGTCACAATCGTTCAAAATGAAAATAATGTCTTCCTTTGTAAATCAGCTCCAATCACAGCGTTAAGCCGCATTTACCAACTGGAAACACCCCCACTCTCCACAGGTGGAAACACTGGGAGCTTTTTTCTTAACTTCGAAAATCAGGAGACGTGCTCATAAACAAAGAGATGCTCCTAGTGACAAACGATTTTTAAGAATGTCTCCTGACAGTAAAGACTAGACAGATAGAAGACAACAGCTCCTAAGGTGAAACAAGTGTTCGGAGTGTTTCTTAAGCACAGGAAAAACAAAACATTTTTAAGTTATAATTTTTGCCAGCAGTTATGTTCGACTAACAACAACCAACATATCCACTCATTGACTCGCCTGCAATCACAAAAAATGACAAAAACTGTAATTATTTGTTTTAATCCCAAAGATTAAGAACTAAATTGATCAGCATAGTAGATGGATGTAAGGAAATAAATAAAAGAAGATAGAATAAGTACGTCTCACGATTAATAATACAATTAATGTTCATTACATAGAATATGCTGTTTATAATTATACCATATGCCCTAAGTAGAGACCAAATTCTGTGTTGTTGTATAAAAGCAGCAAGACAATAGTAAAAATATGCAGAATAAAAAGAGAAAAAGTAATAAATACCAAGACGTGCAATATAAACACAAGGACAAATGAAAATCGGAGACATAGAACTATCCTGAAATGTAAAAATAGCAGAAATATGATCAAAGTCTGAAGGCAGCAAAGGACATAGTCTCAAAAATGTTATGAATGCAGCCGAGGATCTTAGGCACAAAAAGAGCCTCAGGTGATTTCTGCTGTTGTCGAGGGAACTGGAGGTCAGCGACAACACAAGAGCCGGGGGTCAAGGAGAGTAAGAAGAGGAGCTTGAGGATGAAGGACAGTTTTCTCAGATGAGATCACAGCCATTGTGAGAGTATGGGGGGGGGGGGGGGGGGGGGCTGGGTAGAGACGTGCACACAACCTGAGCTGCTACACAACTGCATCTATCATCTGAACATTTAGAAATAAGAGCTGGTGAATTACTTACTAGCTGCACTATGCTGCTGCTCTTTATGCCTCCCACGATCTATTGATCTAAACCTCCCACCACATCCAGCAATCTGAGACCCAATTAAAGCTTTTTTCCTGCTGTGGGTGGAAGGTGTACGAGCACCTTCTCCTCATCTCCAGGCCACGGAGCATGACTGAGGAGATTTGGAAACTTGTGGTGGCTGGAGGCCTCCGTACGATTCTTTTTGTTATGTTTGGCTCATTGGAAAAAACACTGCTTGTGATGTAGATGAGATGTTGAAGCCGGACTGGACAGAGAGGCAGGAAACAGGGTTTAGAACTTGTTTTGTCGTTGGAAAGACCAAATCATATGATGCTGTGGGTCTTTTTTAATGCAAAATGAATGGTTTTGCAGTTTTTAGAGTGTGTTAAGATTAGGGTTTCAAAATTCCGGGAATATTCAAAGTTGGAAACTTTCCATGGGAATAAACTGGAAATGTTGTGGGTAATTTATACTAACTGTATTTACCTTGTCATATACAGATATAAATATAAACATTTTGTTTCGTCATAGGCTGATTTGAGCCCTGAGGAAACTTTGGGCACTTGACTATATGCTTCTGCATCGTTGTGTCATTCTTAACATAGGTCTTTGCACAGTATTTGCAAATGTACACAGCCTTTCCTTCTACATTGGATGGGGTGAAATGTTGACACACATGAGATGTTGTAGTGTGCAGGATGCTGGGAATTATCTGTGCATGTGATAGTAGGAGGGTTGGAATTCAACGTGCAGTGTGTGCTGCATTCCATACATCTTTAAAATAGAGTTTTGAATGATGTTTTCATTGCTCAGCGATTAATTTGCGTATTTTTATTTTTTTTTTAAATTCCCGAGCTTAACTTCCCATGGAAAGTTTCCGGAAATTTACCGGAAACGTTCCGCCCCTTTGCAACCCTAGTTAAGATTTAGAAAAAGTTTAAAGATTGACAAAAAGAATAGTCATTGCAGCTCTACATCAAATTGCACCTGTTGTCCAACCATCAAAACCCAAATATGTTCAATGTGGAAAGACATAAAACACACGGAGACGCAGAAGAAAAGCAAATCATCACTTTCAAGGAGCTGAAACTTGAAAATATGTTGATATTCTTTCCTTAAGACGACTCAAATCAACTCAGTTTTCATGATCGATACTTGAAACCAAGAGCATCTGTGGAGAAGTCAGGTGTATTGTGTCGGTCGGGAACAGACAAGTACCGTTCACAAAGGGGAAAAAAGTGCCATCAGAGTTTGTTTTGTAACCTAGCAACAATAAGTGCTGTAAAAAAAGGAGGTCATGGTGAGAAACAACCACTGTGCAACATCTTATACACACAAACCCGATGAACCGTAGAAAACTAACCATTAAAAGAACAAGATCACTCTTTTTTTTAAATAGGTGAAAATCACATCTTCATCGATGGTCGTCCTTGTTTTTATTGTCTGTCTGTCTCTCTCTCTCCTGCAACACCTGGATAATCACTCACACTCAGACCTAACTGTATAATGCATAAAGCTACGTGCACTTACACATGCATGCACACAGTCATGGCCTTGTAATTAAACCTGTTTTCCTCCCGGCTCCTACGGTGCATCTTATTTCTGTATCCGTGGATGTGGTTGCGTTATTGTGGAAACCTGCTGAGTGGCTGTCCAGCTGTGGTCGGCTCTTCTCTCTCTCTCTCTCTCTCTCTCTCTCTCTCCTTCTTTCTCCTTCTCTCCTCACTGCTCACCACACTTGGTTTCTCACCTTTCCCTCAGCAGTTCTTTATTATCTCCTGTTTAAAAATCCTCTTTCTGCAGCGCTCGGCCTTAATTGCTTCTTACTGATTCCAACTCGGACGATTCGCCTCCGTTTCCCCCGTCACGTAGCTTTCCTCCACCCGACCTCTCCGACTGCTACTCGTGTGTTTGTCATTCGCCGCTCATCAGATATATCGGAGGCATAGCTTCCACAATTCATGTGCAGCGAATGAAAAGGAGGATGACAGGGGACGAGAAAATGGTTGAAGTGACGGGACAGTGATGATGGGATAAGGAAAATGCGAATGAGGTAAACAAGCATGAAAGACCTAGCGTCAGATGCAGGAGTTTAAACAGGACAGTGAGGAGAAGAGGAAGAGGAAGAGGAAGAGGAAGAGGAAGAGGAAGAGGAAGAGGAAGAGGAAGAGGAAGAGGAAGCAGACTTTGTGGAAGGCTCAACTGTCTACTCAAGCTTAGAGTGGATAATTACTCCTTTACACTTCTTTGGGGATGAATAAATGCAATAAGTGCAGGTACTGATTATAAAAAAAGTGTTTAAAACAGCTAGTTTTTAACGCCGCCCTGGGTTGAATGGGTTTGCAGATGTGAACGTCTCTTAACAGCTGCGGTGACCCACGTTAAACCGATCTCAAGCTAGGCTGCGTCGGGTCGACTGGACGGTTTAGTGACCGAGATTCTCTCACTGCTTTGTTCCAGCTGCAGCACAACGACTTCACTTCACTGTGAACTTTTAAAAGATTATATAGACTGTGTTTAAAATGGATGAGGCCACATCATCTTGATTGCTGCCCGTTGGCTGGCTGCAGTGTTGGGTTTAAACCTTATCTCCTCCATGTTAGTGACTGGGACATAAATTAAATAGTCATGTAAGTACGCTCAAAGAGTAATATAACATTTCAATCAGTTCCTATCACACTGATGTCTGTTCAAGTGCTTATTTTACCAGTAAGTTTGGTTTGAATTAGTCTTTCGATGCTGTAAAAATGAAACGTCATGATTGACAGCTGAGACTGACTCACAATTGGTCGAGTGTGTGTATCAGGCTCCACTTCACAACCACCATCACACAGACTTTGGCTCTAAATGACATATAAAGCTCAACTGAATTCAGCTTCATTCATGTAGAATGAGAGGAAGTGGAGACACGTCGTCCATCTTCAAAACAAATACATAGAAGTCGGGCCTTTATTTCTATTTTGTTATATAACAGGGTCTGTGTGTTTTATCATATTTTATTAACTCATCTCTGTTTTTCACTTATGCTCAAATTTTAATACGCTGTTGATTGTATTTGTTGTTATTGCAAATGAAAAAACGTATCTACTAAAAAACAGCATACTAATCACTTCCTTGTTCCCCTTTTTCTTTCCTCCTTCATTCAATATTTTAAACTCTACCTCTTCTACCTCTGGCTCTACATTCACTAACTGTTCAGAAACATCCTCCCTAAGCCGCCCGTGAGCGACAGAACTCATCCAGTCGACTAGCGAGGTGATAAGGAAGTACACAGCCGCATTACAAATAACCTACTCAGGAGAATAGTCCCTGCTATACTTGACACGACAGATAAATGGCAACAGAGCAGCGTGTGTGTGTGAGTGCGTGTGCTTGTGTGTGTGGGAGTCAGTGTTTGTGTGTTTGACGGTTTCTGGAGGTTAATATACGCCTGGTGTAACGAGAGGGAAATTGCTTTATGCCGCTAAGCCCTCGGGCAAGAACATCACAGTTATGATGAACAAGAGTTTTACAAAGCCTTCACTTAAGAGGCTGCCACACACACACACACACACACACACACACACACACACACACACACACACTCACAAAGCCTGTATTCTCATGAAATCCACAAACACATGCACATGATGCAGGTGTACGTGTACAGGAGCATTACCCTCTATCATTTTGCATTCGATGAGTCTGCCTTTGCTACGAGTGTGTATGTGTGTGTGTGTGTGTGTGTGTGTGTGCGCGTGTGTTTGAGTGTCACTGTATGAGTGGAGCTGTCATGGAGCAGATTGTCCTATCTCTCATCATGGCATGGTCGTGGGGTCAGTGGGAAGGGAGGGTGGTTGTGGGCGGCTTGATGTCTTTGCTGATATAAAACCCTGTCAACTGGAGACAGGACCTGTCACTGCGCCCGAGTGTGTGTGTGTGTGTGTGTGTGTGTGTGCACACAGCGCATGTGTGTATGTGAGACAAAGTGCCTGCGTCTGTCAGGCAGTCAGGACTGTGAGGACCTGATTGAAAGCAGTCTAAAAGGTCAAAGTCAAGAGTCAGATCAAAGCACTGTGAAGTATCTGTTTAGTGATTGAGGTTGGCCATAAAGAAGTGCCTGAAAAGACACACATACACACACACACACACAGTCGCACGCAGGTGTACACACACTCACAAACACATCTCAGCCATAGAATCCGGGACAATGCTGTAATTCAGTGCAACAATAATGAATGTTCCAATTAGTCTGAACTCAACAATACATCCTCTCGGTACAGCTTTACAACTGAGCGTGTTTGTGTGTTTCTGTGAGTGGTTAAGTGTGTGTGTCTGTGTGTGTAGTGTGTGTGAGATGCGTTTCTACTGTACCATAAATCTCTGTCCTGCCTGCACTCCAGCATTCCCAGTCAGATTGCACCTTATTACCTGTCTCTCCTCTGCGGACCCGAGGGGCGGCCGAGGGATGTTGATGCTCAGGGAGCCGACGAGTTGTGTAGGTCAGAGCGGCTCCGGCCTTCTGATGCTATATATTATATATATATATATATTCAAACTGGGGCTAGTCCTATAAATGAAATATTAAAAAACATGTCAATACTACTACACACGTATTTTCTTTTAAAAATGAACCCTACATACAAAGCAGTAGTGGCACAAAATCGGAAAACAAAAGCTGCTGGTTTATTTTAAATACTGTTGCGCTATAAGGAAGTCAGCTTTCCTGCAGCTCTATGGAATGTGTGCACTTTTCAGCATTTTTTATCTCCAACAAAACTGTAAAATATCACCAAATAGAGTCCAAATAAGAGTCCAGTAAACCAACTTTATTCAATAGTCATTTTTAATTAGGCCGTCAATCCAATACCTGCTTTACTTTGACAATGGTAAAGTTTCACACCTTTAAATTTACCGAGTAGACCTCTTGACCTCTGCCTCTCGATCCTCTCGCCAGCCGTCCTTTAAGAGGGAATAGTTGCCTGACATTTTGTGCTAAAAGAAAATAAATAAATAGAAGCCATGTTTTGAGGGGCTGAATTTGTCAGCTCCATATGTGAAATGAAAATGTTGTCCCTGTCACCGTGGCGATGCCTTTAGCACCCACACAACCCTGGAGTGATTGTGACATTCTTGCTCTATATGCCACCATCTGCTGAAAATATCCCTCAAGAGATAAATGTTTGCTAAAAGTTTCAGCCCTGCAGAGGTCATGTGACACCGTCTGCTCTGCTAAGCCACGTTTTTTTTGCAAGTTTGCATGTCATTTATGTTTTTTTAACCTTGTTACATTTAAAATACTGTAAATTTGGCGTGAAGCAACTTATCTGGGCAAGTTAGCCGTCTGTGGACAAATTAAGATGCCAGTTTCATGCAGACTATTCAGGGTTATATCAGGATATCTTCTCTTTACTTAATATACGATGTCTGATGGATCTGTTATGATTTAAAAATGTCTGCTCCCTCACTTTCTGAGCTATTAAATTAAACGGATCAAAGGGGAAACTCCTCTGTCCGTCACATTCTAAAATTATAGTGCATTATGTAAATCGTGTCAGATTGAAATGAACGATGTAAGAGCTGGGGCCGTAGACTCCGGCTCATCTGGTTGATTGTTCGGTCGATGTTCTCTCTTCTGTGATTGGACAGACAATCACTAGTGTTTCCTTCATGAGGAGGAAAGAGCTGCAGCTATACAGCCATCGAGGATTAATCCATCAGTTTCAGTGTTAGACTCCCTGTGAAGACCCATTCATGCTTTGGTGCTGTACCCTATGCGTAGATGTGAACCCTGACGTGCACACACACCACAAGCCACATGTGTGTGTGTGTGTGTGTGACATTGGGCGAGAGACAGAGTTATCTCGAGACAGGTTACCCGTCTCCAAGTAGCCTCTTAAGCAACGGGTGAGATTCGCCTTAAATGCCTGTCTGAGGAATACCGAAAGTAAATTGAAAGCTGTGCTTGAACCATTTGGAGTACATGCATGATCTTGGTCTCTTTTGAAAGGTAACATTCTGATCTTTCCCCTCCAACAGTCAGAATCAGTTTAAGTGCTACTGGCATTGAGTAATAGCATTTGGAAAACAGTGAAGTAGAAGGTTTTTATTTCCGCCTGAATATTTTTTGTTAAACAGATGCCTGCAGATGACTCTAGCTGGGACGTATGAGCTGGAAAACACACTGGGACCCTAGCATGAAGCCTTGACTAGCCGTGGTTCAAATTTGATAACAATACCACAGAAAATTAATATTTCTCAGATTTTTTCCTAAGGGCATGTCTAGGCGTTTTCCACAAAGGCCATTTGGAACTATGGTAACCAACCAGGCTCAAAAGGCTACTTTTACACTCAAAATCATACTTTTATATAAAGGAGGCAAAACTGGTCATATGGTTTAAAATGTATACAAATAAATATCTTTCATGTTGTTTACATCTTGATGCTGGCTGCGCTGAGATTAGGCAACAGCTGACTGTGGCTATTCTTTGATGTAATAGTGTGTTTTGGACTGATGTTACTGGATTGGATCGTCTGGACCTTTGTACCAAGACTGTTTTCGTTGGAATGTTATCGATCTGTGGATTAATATGATGCTTCTTAGGTGATGTTTTTTTTGTGATAGTGTCTTGACTGAGACGTTAATTGTACCGGCTGTGATCGGATCTTGAAATGGTTTACATCAGTCGAATTAGAAGAATCTTAGCTTTCTAACAATATGTTGCATCTGTAAATAACAATGTTTAATGCTTATCGGTAAAACAGCCCACCTGGAAGACGCCCGCGGGCTGATGCTGCTTAAACATTAAGCCAAGAAATCCCACCAGGACACTGGGAGGACATACAGAACATACTCAAGACAGAAATGCCCCAGCTGAAGTAGGATTTGAACCAAGAACCTTATGGCTAAGCTTCAGATCCCCATTAACACAAGCAATAACTTTTATGACTTTTAACTCGTCTGGTGAGGTAGAAGTAAATTCCTCTTTCACTTTGCCCTTCAAAATATCCTGGACAATTCTGGACCCCGGTGTCTTTTTATATATAACGCTTTTCAGTTCTTGTGAGACAACCTCTAAAACACACGAGGAACATACAGAGGATGCTCGTGTGTGAGGTTGTGCACATCAAGTACACAACCCAGCGCACCGCGAGTTATTTTAGGCTTGTTAATGAGCAGGTATATGCATTCATTACGACTGCTTAGGATACATAACATTTAATATTCATTTGTTTCCAAGACCTCAGCCTGTTTTGCTCAAGGACATCTTGTAATGAAGATCCTCACGACTGTTAGAATACAAACCCCTTTCTAAAACGGTTTGTAGATATTCCCTTCATCCAGAAGATTAGTCTCTAAGTGTTATATTCTTTAATGATGTGCTTTTGCTCAAACGGTAACATTTTCGTACAAGGCCAGTCTGAGTGTTTTTCTCTCTCGTATCAATTCTCTGCACTTTCACCAAAAGCCTGTGCGGCGTGTTCAGTCTCAAGGAGGTTAAAGTCTTTAACTAGTAGAATGGGAGAATTCATTTTGACTAGCGTACAGTGCTTCGAATCTTGCTCCAGGCGTTGTTGATCAGTTTTAATATGCAAGAAAAAACCTCCCGAGCCAACAGTTGCTCTGTTCTCCGCAGCCGGGGAGAGACACTGCAGAGCGGGGGGGGGGGGGGGACGAGCTGCCAGCCCCCCCGCTGATTAGCTTGATTAATTAGACCTCGACTTTATCAAAGTGATATTTGGAGTTTGTATGCAAAGAGGCCCCTAGTAATGATAGCAGTTGTATTTGTGCCTGTTTGTTTCTCTCTCTCTCTCTCATGAATAAACATTCACTGGTTATTCCTGTGCCTCAATCCAATAACCCGTCTAATACAGAGTTACTTTTTAAAATATATATATATAGCTTTAGACGTCACAACCAGCCGTGGAGAGACAACACTCATTGACTCCTCTTCGATGTATGGCTCGGGCGGCCGGGGCCAGAGCGGGAGGTGTCAACGTGCCAGACACTAAAACATAAAAAAATGTTCTGGACATTTTTTACTCTCGCCATAAATTCTCCGGTGGAATCTGCAGCAGAGTCGGAGCTGGAGAGAGAGAAGGGCCGAGGTTAGGAGAGGGGACGACAGGTGAAGGTGAAGACGGACTCGATTATGATAAATATCTGGCAGTTTAGCCTGAGCTCTTATATCTTTGTTCCCTTTTTTTGTTATAGGCACTTCCTCTCCAATTCGAGGAAAGCCTTCACCACAAAACACACACATGCAGCGTTGTTGTGTGTCTGTGGAAGAGCAGAGTGTGTTGTATGTGTTCGTTTATGAAGTTTGTTTATCATGCGTGCCGGTAAGCCTTTGAGACCGACTGGCAGATGGGCTGCGTGTGGAATTACTTTCGCTTTTGCTTTCCAATAACTTTGTGTAATATCTTCCATTTCTCTTCTTCTGTTTGCGTTACACTCGCAAACATTGCCTCTCTTTCAAATACACACACACACACACACACTTGATTACTCTCTCACCCAGACACATATCGCTTTACTCCCTCACCCTTTATGTTCGATCCATCTCCCCCTGTCTCTCCCGACCAGCAGCCAATAGTGGAGCTCACGGTGTAAAGGCCATTTTCTGTGAATCGGAGCGTTGTTGTGTCTTTGCAATCAGCTGTTCATGAGCTTCATGAGGTGTGTATACCTGGATCGGTGCGTTCAGGTGATGCGTTTGCCGACTGAATGTGGATTAACGAGACTTCACGTTTAATGCAGGCATGTGTTGTCAGGCAGAGGGAGATGGAGCGCCTGCTCATCTCATCAACAGACTCAAGGAGAAGCCGCTCCTGACCTGCACCAATTTGTTTGGTTCGGCTGAAACTGAAGATAGATCAGCTGCATCTGAGGAAATGTGTTCACGTTATTTGATGATTTGATCCCGAGAAACAACAACAACACAAGAGCAGGAGCCGTGTCACTTGTTGATGTTTGTATTTATTCTTTAAACCCATGCCGTGCATATGCAGTATTTCTTCGCTCTAGCCCTTTGTCATCACACCCGTCAGAATCAGAATCAGAATCAGAATCAGAATCAGAATCAGAAGGTATTTATTGCAAAGTAAGTTTACACCTACCTGGAATTTGCTCTGGTTATTGGTGCATACAATGAACATAGAAACATAAATACACAATAAATACACCATACGTAATAAAAACAATAATAATAATAAAAAAAAAAACAATATATATTTACTCACTATTTACTTCTTATTTACTGACTTTTTCTAATATTTATACAAGGTAGCATTTATTTAGACATAAACATATCTATATAAAAATATATAAAAGATATAAAAAGTGAAGTGCAAATGCAAAAAGCAAAACAGTGTCAAATTGCAATATGCAATGTAATGCAGTATAATATAAAGGCAGATATAAATAATGAAAGGGAAGAAATCAAGGAAGATAGGGGGAGTGAAATGAAGGAGCGAGTGAATAAAAGTGCTGACTGCATGGTGATGGCGAAGGGGGGGGTGGGGGGGAGGGGGTGATGGAACACTTCATCATCGGCCACTGTGCTAAGTGACAGCACGGGCGCTCAAGACTGAGACAGAGGGCAAGGCACGAGGTTGAGAGGGAGAACACTGGGTGGTGAGCGAGGGAGTGATACCCAAGAAATGGAGGAGGAGTACGGGAGGAGGTGAAGAGAAGTGAAAAGAGAAGTGAGAGGGAACTGACCTGTCACCTGGAATCACTCCTGTCCTTTTAACCTGTCGTCCGGCTGTAAAGGACGAGACAAACCAGAGACCTCTCACTCTGTCCCTCACACGCTTTAAATCCACAAGCTCATATCCAGACTCCTCAGGTTCCTGCAAGAGTTACAGCAGTGCTTTGCTCGAGCTGCACACACACACACACCAAAACACACACACACATACACAAACACACACACACACACACATCTCAGCACATTGACTGACAAATTGCAAGAAGACTCTGGGAGATTGAAACTCTGAACTTCGGATTCCTGACCAGCTTTGAAGTTTTTCCAACATCTCTCTCTCTCTCTTTCGCCCTCTCATGTTCCTTTAGCCAGAACAGGTGTATTAGAGGTGGTGGTGGTGGTGGTGGTGGTGGTGGGGGGGGGGGGTTAGTTTCTGCTGCTCTCCGAGGGAAAAGCATTTGTAGTGTGTTTTTTTTATTTTAAATTTTATCTTAAAAACTCCCTTTTCATGTTCCAGAGGTCTCTTACATGGCAATTTAACATCGTAACCCTTTCCTCTGTGTCTTGTTGTACTGTGTGTATTTATTTGAGACGCTTGTGTGTGTGTGTGTGTGTGTGTGTGTGTGTGTGTGTGTGTGTGTGTGTGTGTGTGTGTGAGTGTGTGTGTTGATGAATCTCCAAGCATCTTAAATTATGTTAATATTTTATCTCAATGGGGAGAGACAGTAATGATGAGCCAGACATATTTCCATGTCAGTAGATCTGTGGTCACGGTGCTTAAAAAGCTGCTTCACACAAAATAAGCTTTTGGAATAATCACCTTTATTCAAGGAGGAGATTTTGTCATTGTTGTTTGTTTGTCTGTTTAATTATCGTCTGAATTACTCAAAAACTACTGCACTGATTTTTATTAGTTTTTATGAAGGGGAGGGGCTTGAACCCATGAGAAACCCATTACATTCTGGAGTGGATCTGGATTAACGCTCTTCAATATGGTTAGATCGGGTATTGACCATGATGAAGGAGGGTCTCCCATCTCCTCCAGCCGGCCCCTCTAGTTTGTACTGTAACTTATTCAAAAGCATTTTAAATATATTAATATTATAGATGTATGTTGTAATGGGAAAATTATTACATATCATGACACAACAAGCAATTATCAATTCTGGATGTTTAATTCAAACCGTCTGCGGACGGTTTACAAAGGTCAAGTCACGACAACAGACTTGACCTCAATGGCACAGAGCTCAAACATCACGGTGACAGATATGAGGGCAATGGCCATGAGCTCTCAAAAGTACACTCCATTTATACAATCAGATCCCTCCTCTCCACAGTAAAATACATTTGTCCAATCAGCTTCTCTCCATGTCGTTACAGGAAGACCAGACATTGGTCTCTGGCGGTCTCTTTGAAGTTTGAACAAGATGCTAAACGCATCTTGTTCCAGACCCTGTGAGTTTCTCAGAGATCTCCTGTCTCTGCAGGTCACACCTATTAGCCTTTGAAGCTCCCTGCTGCAGAAGACTTAATTGGCCCCTGTTGAGAAACCTTTTGTTCACACTAGACTGAGAAGGCCACGTCTATAAGGCCCTTCAAGAGCATTATGCATAGTGTTAACTTGACCTAAACTCTGACTATGAGTCTTAAACACAGAAATACATCTTTCAGTAAACTTCTTTCTATATAAATGTAATCTGTTACATTTGAACATGTCTAAATACAAAATTCCCATCACAATTCCTCCCTTTTTATCCATCTGGGATCAACATCTTTATAACATCTCATCATTTAGATTGGGAATTTTCCAGGATATGTGAATTAAAGAAGTAACACTAGTCTTAGCGCAAAAACAATACAACAGAGTTACACAATTGAAAATGATCAGTTTCTACAAACTTCAATAACATATTTTACAATTATTAAAATGATGTGCATCATATTATCAAAATGTTCACTGTGTTGGTGCCACACTTCGTCCTGATCGTGTGTCGAACACCTCCTTGTTGAAGAACATCTTGTTTCAGAGACATCTTGTATGCTCTGACTTTGATGATCAGAAATTTGATGTTGTTCCTGCCAAGCATTCGTGAGCAGGGAAACCATCTCTTTTCCCTTGAATGCTTCTCAGTCGTATAATCATGTGTTGCTGATCTCCTGTTGGTGCGGTTGTGTTCAGCGTGTAGCTCTTCAAATGTGTTGACTCTCCTTGCAACACCTAAAAATTTCAGACTGAAGCTCACACACTGGCACAAAGCACTTCCCGTCCTGTAGATCCACCCCTGGCTCTGGAAATCCTCCTGCGTTGGCCCTCATCTCCAGGTTGACCTCTGCGACCTTCCTGTCATCTGTGTTGAGAGGCATTTGGCTTGCACTCGTTCCATCGACGTCGTCTTCTTCTTCCATCCGCACGTCCTTAAGCACAATCCAGTCTCCTGGTTTCAGGTCACGCAGTCCTCTCTCCATGGATTTAGATAGAATCTCCTCGTCTGCCTGTGGATTTTAAAGAGTACAGGAAACAGTTTAAAACAATATCTACCAGTTTGTTTTTCAATGTGTTTTTCAATGTGTTTGTTATGTTTGTTTTTTACTTCCTTCTCTCTCCACTGTCCCATCCCTGGCGGGATGTGGCATGATGTTGCCTTGTGTTGATACTCATACTCACCAGTATCCATAAAGCTATACTTATGAATATGTTACCCTTGTCAGCGGACATCCTTTTGAAATCTTCCATCATGGAATGAGTTCTCCGAACAGTATCTGTTTCACCGCTGGAGAATCCTGTTTAGATGTTTGGGAAACACTTCTGCTTGCATAGAAATCATGTCATAAAACAAAACAGTATTTATTTATTTCCCTAACCTACTTTATTTAACTTAATCTTTATTAAACCTCTCTATAAATGATTAAACCGTTTGTTTTGAGGTGGATGTCAATCTTGTAGAATCTGGATGTCTCTATTTTATTTGTAACTCAAATTACCTAACTCCGTTAAAAAAGTTTTATTGAATATTATTTAGAGTGTTTCTTGTGTACACCCAATAACCCAATTCATCTATATCCAGCATATGTTACTCCTCTCTCTTGACACACTGACTCCAGTCATGTGTCAATCCAACCTAATGAGAAAACATACACAGGTTGAACAAAATCATCCATATCCCACATCAAAAGTCCATCGACCACCAAACAAAACACAGTCTATCAAGACTACGTAATTCCTAAACTAATAAACCTAAAATCTACATTCTAAAAAAAAATTTAGTTTGATGTACTCTTGCTAACCGCTCCTGTAACCCACATTAAATGTCAGTGTTAAGAATCATTCAAATGCCTTCCATGTCCTCTACAGACTGCATACTGTTTGCAACCAGTAACACAGTCAAGGCAAGACAATGGTGTGAAGTCAATCTCATGAATTTCTTCTTCAGCCCAAATTACATGCAGAACCCCCATGCAAACAAGCTATCAGTGTAAATCTTGACACTCTCGCCACTAGCATATTTGCATCTCTTTGGTTCATGCATGTAATGATGGGGACGGTTTTCCTTTGTTTCAAACAGAGTCGTAAAACCCCTCTGTCATTCGTTATCACACTGTGATGCTGAAAACCTGTCATCAAACACTTCAGTTTCACAGTAATCAGCTGTTAACCATTTAAATCTGCTCTACTGATAAAGTTAAGAATTTCCTAGTTAAAAACTTTCTATTTGTAAATAGTAATGTCTATCATCCAAAACAATACTGTATCATAGCTGAACCTCCTAGCTGTTGAAAAGTGAACGTTATTTTCTCCAGCAAATATCATTGTTACAGCATATGACACTAGTAAAGTCTTATTTCAAAGTATCACACATATCACATTATTCTGTTCTCTCAGAAGCTGCCATTGCTCTGAGACTTGCTTGAAACTTTGCATCTGTTGCTTTTCCCCTAAAGGAAAAAGTTTTTCTGTTTAAACAAAAGATTACTCATATTCCACAAGAAGATTTCAGATATTCTTTTCTATTGCGTCTGCTCTTCTGATCAGACCAAAATCATATATGTGTCCGTTTCACAAACATGATAGTACCTGTTATCAACTCAGAAAAATCAATAATGTTTACAACAAACTAAAAATGTCAATCAATTACATCAAAGAAATACATTTTCATGCAGAAATGTGTTCAGAAACCTCAATGTGATTTAGCATGAAAGAAAATCGTTTGCGATTAACTTTAAACCTTCCTTTTAAAATCTTTTAATTTGATTAAATGTATTTTCTTTTCTTATAGCCAATGTATCTATCAAAAACTACTGAGACAACACCGTATTTACTTATTCTAAATGCAACCAAACTTATTTTATCCTTAATTTACTTACTATATAACCTTTTAAACTAAATTTGTCTTACCAAGTGTTTAGATAAATCTAAGTAAATACCATTTGTGCTCTAATTTGATCTCTCCCCTTGCTCTTTGCAAGAGGATGTTAATTTAGAGGTGAGAAATTTGTCTCGGATCATCCATTGATACGCTTGTGTCAGATCCCCCTTTCTCGTTTAAATAAATGCAGATGTTATTCAACTCTGTCTTCCACTACTGCCCTGCTGTTTTAAAATTTAGCATACTATTCTATCTTCCCCCTAAATTTTACCCAGCAGTAAAGTGACAACAGAGATAAATGTTTGTCTTGCATTTAGCCTCTAACCACATTATTAAACCCCAATGATAAAAATGGATCTATCTACAACTTTTGCATATGTTTTTCTATCATTATGAGCTATATAACATTCATTCTAAAAGTAATATCACACTATTCACACATATTTACTGGTACTTTTAGTTCCTGAACCTAAAAATAGATTTAATTTGTGTGTTTTTAGCAATTAGTTTTATTGATTTCTAATTTAACTATAATAATGTTAACCATATGCTTTATGTGTAACATTAATTCACATGGTGTCTGCAGCTGTGTTCTTACTTATATGAAGTTTTGTTGAACTTCTCTCTCTCCATCATGGTCTGCTCTTGATGGCTGCTCTGTCTCCATGATCTCCCTCTCAGTGGAAATGTATCCAGATCAGAACCTATTTGGAGAGACTGATACCTGGAGATTATTTCGGTTACTTCCTTCTGTATACTGTCTCTTATGTTGACTTCAGTCAACCAACACTCAAATGCTCTCCAGTCTGGCACAAATAGCTCCACATCTCTCCCTCTTGTTGCTTCTTTGCTTCGTTCTTGTTCAATGAGCAATTTGATCTTAAGTTGCTTCAACTGATTTAAAGTTATGTTCCCTGTGTTTGGAAAATCATAGTTTTTTACCCACAAGCCAAACTGTGTAACACTATAATGACCATACTTCAGAACCATATCTTGAACTGTAGGAGAAGAAATCTGTGGTAAATTCATCTCTGTAATGGTTGTTTATCAATTTAAACTCTGATTTATTCAGTAGAATACGAATCTTTTGGGAATTTAAGTTCTACTGATATGGAAAAGACCCTAATGTTTCAGAATTAATTTCTAAAGCCAATTATTTTCCTATTTCTTAAAAAACGTCTATTTTCAAATTCGTTTTAAGATTGATCTGAATCTTTTTCTTTTTCTTTTGATATAAGCCTTTAAAACTTACACATATATCCCAAATATGATTGAAATTATACTCACCTTATTCCAGTGTTGAGAATTCCAAGAAATCCTCTCTCACTCACTCCTCACTTTTTCTTTTTCAGCTGTAATTCTCAGATTAGTCTCATCAAATCATGCATGTTACTTGTATCAAATCATCAACATTTGTGTAACGTTGATAGTAACCTTTCACCTTCAAAACACTTTTTAAAAGACAATGAGAAAAACCCCTTCAGTTATAATATTGCCACTGTAATCACCTCTTGTAATTACTAAGTTTTAATTTTAATTCCTCTAATACAATTCTAAAACTCTGCATGAATCAAATCGCCTTAGAGAAAACTTCATTTCACATTTCTCTTAAACAAGACACATGCAGGTATAAAATGTATGGGAATTTATCAGATTTTTCAACAGATAGCTATGCTGAGACGATACAGACCTGGCCTAGGTCTCTCTGTCACAGCTTTTCCTCCATTTCAAAATAATAATACTATGATATATTTATATTCTACTCTTCTGCTTGTTTACAATAACTATGAGCATGCCGCAGCGCCCAATATTAAAGTAATTTAGCATTAAACTCTTTCGCTAAACCCTGTTTAACATTTTGATCTTTTTTTGAAAAGAATCTTAACCTATTAAGCTTATTGTGAATCCTACACCGGTCTCTAAGACCTCCTTAATGTATACACGTCTGTAACTCACTTCCCTGAATGAGTGAATTTCTTTGGACCTTTTTCCTTAAAAGATCTAAAAACAAGAATTATACTTTACCAGAATGAAACTGCCTGCCTGTCCCAGTCGGTTCTTTAGCCCACCTCAGTGAGCACTCCGGATTCTCAGAACATCAGGCCCACTGAAATAATAAAGGTTTAGTTCCAAACGTACTGCCCCGGCGCAATTACCTACCCTCAGCACCGAGAGCCAGAGTCGCTCACGTGGATGTCACTGCCAACAACAGCCAAATGTAATGGGAAAATTATTACATATCATGACACAACAAGCAATTATCAATTCTGGATGTTTAATTCAAACCGTCTGCGGACGGTTTACAAAGGTCAAGTCACGACAACAGACTTGACCTCAATGGCACAGAGCTCAAACATCACGGTGACAGATATGAGGGCAATGGCCATGAGCTCTCAAAAGTACACTCCATTTATACAATCAGATCCCTCCTCTCCACAGTAAAATACATTTGTCCAATCAGCTTCTCTCCATGTCGTTACAGGAAGACCAGACATTGGTCTCTGGCGGTCTCTTTGAAGTTTGAACAAGATGCTAAACGCATCTTGTTCCAGACCCTGTGAGTTTCTCAGAGATCTCCTGTCTCTGCAGGTCACACCTATTAGCCTTTGAAGCTCCCTGCTGCAGAAGACTTAATTGGCCCCTGTTGAGAAACCTTTTGTTCACACTAGACTGAGAAGGCCACGTCTATAAGGCCCTTCAAGAGCATTATGCATAGTGTTAACTTGACCTAAACTCTGACTATGAGTCTTAAACACAGAAATACATCTTTCAGTAAACTTCTTTCTATATAAATGTAATCTGTTACATTTGAACATGTCTAAATACAAAATTCCCATCACAATGTATAATTCACGAAGCATAAATCATTATCCAATGTCGAGAGTATTGAGAAGTATTTGGAGAAGAGTAAAATAACTTTCTGTTATCATATTCAGTTTGTTTTATAGTCCAAATGATTCACTAACTCACACACACACACACACACACACACACACACACACACACACTTGTATCTGCCCTGACATTAATTCAGGTTACGCAGAGTTTGAATGAGTCGTCCTGTCTCTTTGCATTATGTACCGATGACTGTTTCCTTGTCTGTCTGAGTGCAGCATTGATGAAATGTTCCTTTTTGTTTCCTCTTGAGTCTGAATCAGCTCATTTATCCCTGAGATGTTTGTTCCCCCCCCACTGGAATTCTCTCCAGCAGGTTTTGTGTGTTCCAGTCTGAGTCTTCTATGATCACGAGCCTTGTAACCTGCAGTTTTCTTGCAGACACCAGAGCGATAAGGCCGCTGGAAGCATGTGGCGTGCCCGCTGTTAAAAAGATTTCAGTCTTGCATCATCCTTCCACCTTGCTTGTGAAACTAGGACAACTACTGCTATTAATGACTTATTGGCAAATATAGGCAAGAAGTCTACCTGCACACAAGCGTAGCTCAAAGTTTCCTACCAAAGATTATTTGTGACATGAAGGTGATTAAAGTTATTTTGAACCAGCGTCTCTTTCGACCACCCTCGCAGACGCCTCTCAAGTTCTCACCCAAAAGAAAAACTAAAAATAACAAGGAGACGAAACGCAGAGAAATTGAGAAGCTGAACAATGAGCACGTATTCCTCAAACACTTTCTCTGGCTTTGCTTTCTTAGTCATTATCACTTGTTTTCTATTACTGGAAACATCTGTGCTGGTATAAGTGCGTCTGACCTTCTGTGTGTGTGTGTGTGTGTGTGTGTGTGTGTGTGTGTGTGTGTGTGTGTGTGTGTGTGTGTATAAGCTAATCGCACATAAACATGGGCATAGAGTGTGGATGTAAACAAGCAGGGAAAGAAAGTCATATTGTATCTCGTCAAGGACATTTGTCATTGTGTTATTGAATTAATTTAAGTCTGTAAGAAGAATGTTCGCTGAGAGGGAGTCTGCCCTTCAAATGGTGTGTCACCGAGTCTGATGAGGGAGAGAGGGAGGGAGGGAGGGAGCAAGGGAGAGAGGGAGAGAGGGAGGGAGAGAGGGAGCAAGGGAGGGATGGAGGGAGAGAGGGAGCGAGGTAGAGAGGGAGAGATGGAGGGAGAGAGGGAGCAAGGGAGAGATGTAGGGAGAGAGGGAGCAAGGGAGGGAGAGAGGGAGAGATAGAGGAAGAGAGGGAGGGATGAAGGGAGAGAGGGAGGGAGAGAGGGAGGGAGAGAGGGAGAGAGGGAGAGAGGGAGGGAGGGAGAGATGTAGGGAGAGAGGGAGGGAGAGAGGGAGGGAGAGAGGGAGGGAGAGAGGGAGCAAGGGAGGGATGGAGGGAGAGAGGGAGCGAGGTAGAGAGGGAGGAAGAGAGGGAGGAAGAGAGGGAGGGATGAAGGGAGAGAGGGAGGGAGGGAGGGAGAGAGGGAGGAAGGGAGAGAGGGAGGGAGAGAGGGAGCAAGGGAGGGATGGAGGGAGAGAGGGAGCTTGGGAGAGAGGGAGCGAGGGAGGAAGAGAGGGAGAGAGGGAGAGAGGGAGAGATGGAGGGAGAGAGGGAGGGATGAAGGGAGAGAGGGAGGGAGGGAGAGAGGGAGGGAGAGGGGGAGGGAGAGAGAGGGAGAGATGGAGGGAGAGAGCGAGAGAGTGAGGGAGGGAGGGAGTGAGGGAGGGATGGAGAGAGAGAGGGAGAGAGGGAGAGAGGGAGGGAGAGAGGGAGAGAGGGAGGAAAGTTGAAGGAGGGAGACAAGGAAGACAGTGGTGTTTGTTGCAGTTGGCAGCAGATGTTGTCACCGTGGAAAGAAGGAAGTAGAGGAGGTAAACATACACAAACACACACACACACACACACACAAACACACACACACACAACAACAACAAATTAGTTAAAATGTATGAAGACAGGGGCAGAGGGACAAAGTCAGTGAATAAGTTCTTGAGAGAAGCAGGAAGTCGGGAGAAGTGGAACTTGTGAAGCTCTAATGTTTCTGTAGCTTCCACACGGGGAACAGGTAAATCACCAGAGGACATAACATGCACTCCTTTCTAAATAGAGAGCTGTGAGAATCAATGCTACAGGGCAGAGTTGAAGAGGGGATGGAGGTGAGTGTGGGGTGAGGAGGATGGTGGAGGAGGAGACTGATGAAGGCAGATTTGATGAAAGACCGGAGAGAGAGAGAGAGAGAGAGATGAAACAGTGAGGACATGTGAGACAAAGTTCAGAAGATGGACGCTGGAGACAGGCGACCGCTTCATGCCTGAATTTTTCTGGCACCGGTATAAACGCAGCAGAGAATAAATTACTCATCGGCTGCTCTGACGTCAGAGTTTCCCCCGAAGGTTCGATTCATGGTCCTCAGATGATTTCCCTTTCTGTGGAGACGTCAGTGGGAAGCAACTGGTGGGAATGACGCTTCGCTGTTTGTGGAAACCAGTTCGAAATTAGACTTAAAATGATCCCATTCATACTGGTGGTGTATTTTAAACTAATGTGGATTTCCACTTGGACAATAATATAATAATAATTAAGGGAATTCTCAAATCTTATCTCATGTACAACTGACTGACTAACATTAACCCTAACCCTGCAGTGATTGTAACTGTTAGTTGACTTAACCATAGTATTTTATTGAATCGTCAAAAATGATTGTTTATGACCTTTTCCCTTGTATTACTGTATATATATATATGGGGTTGCAAAATTCCGGGAATATTCAAACTTTCCATGGGAATTAACGGGAATTAACGGGAATTAACGGGGATATACGGGAATTAACGGGAATTAACGGGAATAAACTGGAAATGTTGTGTGTAATTTATACTTACTGTATTTCCCTTGTCATATACAGACATAAATATAAACATTTTGTTGTGTCATAGGTTGATTTGAGCCCTGAGGAAACTTTGGGCACTTGACTATATGCTTCTGCATCGTTGTGTCATTCTTAACACAGGTCTTTGCACAGTATTTGCAAATGTAGAATAAGATGTAGAATAAGATGAGAAAAAAGTTTGTAAAAAAACACTAATGCAATGCCATAGAAATAAATAGTTAGCCAAACATTGGAATCGTCTGTAAAAATATTTTACAATTGATGGATAAATGAATGGAAGTAGGCTAGATGAACAGATGGACAATCCTCAATCAGCATGCTAATATATTTTCCCCAGTAATATCATCGAAACTTACCTGACTAGTCCTGCACACTACAGCAGGCTTTCCGGCCCTTTGCAACCCTGCTATATATATATATATATATATCAGGGTTCCAACGGTCATGAAAAACCTGGAAAAGTCATGGAATTGTTTAATGTTTATTTCCAGGCCTAGAACAATCATGGATAACAATAACACCCAAAAAGTTTTGGAAAAGTCATGGAAATTTGTTATATTCATATTTTCATGTCGTTCACTTACGCTGAGTTTTAAATAATTCTCATGCTTTTAAAGAAATACGTTCAAAATATAAGCAGGCATACTTCGGTTTGTGTATTTTAAGGTATACTGTATGCCTTGGAATTCTCATTGTTAGTTTAAATACGACATTTCGTCACTTTTTCACGTACACACCGAGATTTCACAAAATGTTGGGTCATGGAAATTAGGTTCAAAGTTATTGAAAAGTCGTGGAAATCCATTAGTCAAAATGTGTATGAACCCTGATATATGCATATTTATTTCATTCTTATTTATTTATTCTTTTCTTTCAATGTATTAACTCTTTATTGTACCCTGGGCACCATTGTAAATGAGGGTCTTATTCCTCAATGTGTTTTCAGAGGTTTAAATAAATAACCAATCAAAAAAACCTCAGTTAAACCTTTGGAAAGTCCGTGTGATCCGTGGAGGTCACACGGCGTCGGAGTCACATGACTGTAATGAGGACGAGCTGGGAAACCTCTGGGTGTGAGCACGGCATCGCAAGTAGCCGGTTCCCCTTCAAATATTTAGACCACCAGTTCAAAATGCCCAGGGGGGGGGGGACGCCGTCGGAATGAGGAGTCTCATTCCCGTGTGATGTGAACCCCGGCGCTGACATGTGACCTCGCCGGTGACTCACATGACCCTCGGTGGGACCGTCTCACCACCGAGGGGTTTAAATGGGGCCACGCGCTTTAAACTTCATTAGTATAATAAAAGGGGGAATTATCATTTTAATGAATACAGCAAACATGACCTTATTGTTAAGTGGAGAAAGTTTTTACTCACTCTGGCTCGTTGCCCGGCACTTTTGGATTTTATTTTTAGATCTTTTGAGCCTTTTGTGAGCAGAGACGGAGCCGGAGGAGGGATACTGGATTTAAATAAAGGATGCTGCTGTTTGGAATGCTCCCTCTTCCAGTCTCCCCCCCCCCCCCCGCTCACCTCCACTTCTTTGCTCCGACGACCTCCCCCCCCCCCTCTGTACCTCTGTCTAGTCGGGGGGGCGGCTGTCACGCTGATATCCCCGGTGCTGCGGTTTTGATCTCCGCCTTCAATAATGAATGAAAGGAAACGATTCGTCAATCACTTCAAAAAAAAAACCTGTGTAGCCCACAATGATCCAAGGTCAGGACAGTGGCAGCTGTCAGAGGAGCTGATGGCTCAGACACAGACAGGTGTGTGTGTGTTTGGGGGGGGAGGGTTCATGCACCACACATATACCCAGAGGAGAGCTTTGGTAAAGAAAAGGGGGGCTGAGGAGAATTAGACTAAACAGGGGAGGGACATGAAAGGATTGGAAACTGTCTTTCACTGAATGAAAGGTGGATGAAATATTCCAAACTCAAGACAAGAGACGTTTTAAATGAACTGAACTGAATCCTTCCAAAGTCACATTTCCCTTCTGGATACTGACTCTGAATTACGCTGTTCTGTGATTGGCAAAATGATGTCAGAATCACAATCTTTATGGTCAATCTACCACAAAAAGTGTCCTCATACATTATTCTAGGTGCTCTGGTTAAAAAGTTAATTTGTGTATCAAAAATTACGTTTTCGCTCTACCAGATGGTGTCCATCTTGGATTTCGGGGTCAAAATGATGTCTAAATGGCAAAATTATGTCAGAATCACAATCCTTATGGTCAATTTACGCCAAAAAGTGTATTCATACATTATTCTAGGTGCTCTGGTAACAAAGATACTTTTACAAGATGGTGCCGGCTGCCATTTTTGATTCGGCCCTCTAGCGAAAAATGCCAACATTTTTGCGAGGGACATGGGGGCTAAATCTTTTATAAAAGGTGTAAAGAAGTCAAATCAGTCGTCAAAACATATTAGCCAGAGAATGGTCACGGATTGGAGGTTCCTGACCCGACTAAGACCAAGAAGTTGATTTCAGACCCTGGAAAGGAGGCTCACTTATGATCTGAGCTCCTCTCCTAAAGACTGAGACATGATCAATCAATCAATCAAACTTTATTTGTATAGCCCATATTCACAAATCACAATTCGTCTCATAGGGCTTTAACATGGTGTGACATCCTCTGTCCTTAACCCTCAGCAAGAGTCAGGAAAAACTATTAAAAACCCTTTTAACAGGTAAAAATACGTAGAAACCTCAGAGAGACACATGTGAGGATCCGTCTCCCAGGACGGACACAAGTGCAATAGATGTCAAGTGTGAGAAGAAGAAGGACAATTATATTATCGAAGTGAAAGTCTGAGCGCTAGAGAAAAAGAAGTGACAAGCTCCCAGATGAAGAGAAGGAAGGATGGAGGGAGATTAAGTGAAGAATGTTTCCTGATTTCCACAAAGACACATTCCACTCACTCTGTAAATACCGGGTCTCGTTTAGTGGAGTGTGTTGAAAGCCTGAAGTCAAGTTATCACATGTCTGGATTCAGTCGAGTTTGTGAGATCACATAGTATCAGTGTGGATGTGGGTCAACTGTGTGTGTGTGTGTGTGTGTGTGTGAAGCCCTGCGGCTACGATGTGAAGGTATTGTGGTAATCGTGTCCGACAGGTTCAGGACCAGACTGGTGTTGCCCCCAATCACCCACTGGCACACACACACACACCACCACACACTGTGTATTCTAGTGTTATTATTATTTCCGATGTGTGTCTGACTGCAGCGCTGACGGATCGGATTGATAAATGTTGTGTGTAAATACACGTCTGTTTATCTACCTGCACAAGGACTTTCTGTTTTTAATGAGGCAGCAGGAGGGAGGCGCCGAGTCTGGGAGATAAAAACAAGAGTAAAACAGAGGAATAATTATTGTCTGTGTGTGTGTTTGTCATTCAAAAGTGTCGAGGTGTTTATCAGAACCGCTTGTGTACACAACTTTCTTCAGAGGGAGAGGAGGCTGCCGTCTCAGCGGGGGGGATTTATTTCACTCCCATTCACCTCCTCTCTCCTCCTGTCGGCCTGTCGGCTCATCAGGAGATAGGAGCTGACAGTTGTGTGTGTGTGTGTGTTTGTGTGTCTGTTTCATTGTGTGTGTGTCCCAGCATATGCCCTGCAGTGTGGCCCACCTCTGAAATGTCACTGATCACAGTCTCTTCCACCTGATTACCTCCATCCCCACCCGCCCCCCCCGATATCACCTCTCCATCTCCCACTACCCCTCCGCCCTATTTATTACACCATCCCCCCCCCCCATCCACAGCCCTGCACTTCAATGACCCCGTGCATTCACACCATCATTCTCTTTAAGACATGTAAGGTTGAGAGAGAGCACACACACACCCACACACACACACACACACACACACTTACACACACACACACACACACACACACACACAAACACACAAATGCAACTCTTGATCTGTTAACGTACAGAATATTTAAACTTGATATTTCAACTTGAAGTCCTGGACACTCGCTGCATGTGTTCACACAGATATTCAAACAAAGTTAGATTGTAATTATGAAATGTCACGAAAAGCCCAACACTGATATTGAAGTGATAAAGTTACTGCTCATTTACAGCTTTGGTTCCCAGACTTCCTCGGGTTAATATAATTACACACTGGCCAGTCACTGAGTGGACCAAATAGGAAAATGGCCAAAGTCAATATGATTAAGTTTTAATTGTGCACGTGTGTTTCTTTTCACCTGACACTGTCCCTGTGTCTAAAACAACACAATGTGAACCAAGACTGTGAAAGTTGCAATATGAACTTAAACTGCTTCCTAAATGGTTTTCACCTTGAAGGGAGTTGAGATCCGACTGTAACGGCACTTTAACTTTGTACCTTGATTTTTGTTGGTTTCGTTGGAAGGGTGAAAACACATTTGTGGATAGTAGAGACTTCATTCAACTACAGAGGAAAGAACTTACTGATCTCTCCAGAATCAGAGTTGCCCAGGTTACGCAGCATTGCACCTCTGGTGATATGTTAGAATGATGAGAACATTCATTTGGTGCATTTAAAGCTATGAAGTTGGAGATGTTGGGAGTTAAACCTCAATGATCTCACAGTGGAAAGGATATTAACATAATGAACCTGTTCATTCATTTTCTCCATTCAAACAGACAGACTGTAACCTGCCGAACTGACGGGTGTCAGGCGCCTGTTGTTTTACAAACCAGTCAGAGTCAGTGTAGGTAGACACGCCTACGTAGGTGATGATAACAGGAAATGTAATACAAGGTCTTTGGTTCCCTCCCTAATTTGAAATGTGAAACCACAACTAACTAGATTAAATATACAAGATGTAACAAGAACCTGAACCTTGGTTTAGACTTTAGAGAAGTTAACACAAGCAGTTCAAGCTTTTTGACTTTGGACTCCTCTCTGTGTCCAGGCTGTTCTCTTGTGTTGCATGTTCTGGTTTGAGGTTTTGTGTAGATCTGTGATAGTGAAGGCAACTTGTCTCCGGCTCCGGCATCTGACAATCATCAGATCAGGACCAGTCATTCATCTGTCAGCTCCTCAGAGGCAGCTGTCAGTCACAGCTGGTGGAAACTGTGATTGGAGCGGGAAAAGATGTTGCTCAGAGGAGGGCGCTGTGATTGGCTGTCTGAACAGGAAGAGGGGGGGGGGGTCGCTTTGTTCTTGTAGTCAGGCTGAAACTCAGTAGTCAATTAAAGCAGCTGCCGACTTTAAAGCCACGAGACACAGATCAAAGTTCTGCAGTCACATCCTGTCTGCCCCACCCACCTGTCCAGGACTACACTTCAAGTCCAGTTCAAGTCCCCCCCCCCACTATCTTACAGTTCAGCTGTGGCCTGGTGGGATCAGTGGGTGGGCTGCACAGTCACTTTGATTTCATCATCATCAAAGGCAGCAGGTGTTTTCTGCTTTCTGCTGCTAACAACTCTCCTGTGGTCACTAGATTCCTCCAGTTAGTCTGCTGTATCGTGTGCGTGTGTGTGTATGTGTGTGTGTGTGTGTGTGTGTATGTGTGTGTTTGTGTGTGTTTGTGTGTGTATGTGTGTGTGTGTGAAAAAGACAGAGCTGTTTATCCGTTGTGTGTACAGCAACACTCATTGGGATTGTTGGGCTAATTTTGTGTGTGGTTTTGCACAGACAACTAATGGCATGAATGTTTTGACACATGTCATATGCAACACAATCTTCTCCAAGCTGTTTACTTTATTGCCAGCTATAATTTACAAGACAATTGTCAATACAGTTCATCACAATCAATTGTTTACCATCCAACATCGCACAGGGACAGCCAGGATTACTTACTGCTGTTATGAATATCTACCTCTATTTAACGGAGACATATTGTGTCTCCAATGTGTTTTAGTGTGTGTTTGTATCCTGTGGTAAACACGGCTCCTCTACTCCACAGAAAGTATTGCTCCTACAACACCTTGTTACTAGTCCGGGGACTTTCGGGGATGCCACACATTTGAATAACACAACCAGGTTAACATTTCCTACACACGCTGAAATAGCTAAATCTGAGTATTTCAGACAGAGGCTGAAAAGAGGAGGTGCAGCAATACGCAGTTTGAGCAGAGTGATCTGTTTTCTGAACATTTTCAAGTAAGAACCCGAATTCACTTTTCATCCGAGAGGGTTCTTGAGTTCTGACTTTAAATCGGTGTCATCTGAGGCCATGTGTTAACAACCATCGTGTTTCAGGTCACATGAGGGTTGTTACAACTCCTGGGAAGGAAGGAAAAGACAGCAAATTAAAATGATAAACTTGAATATTAGAGTGATATATCTCCTTTACTGCAACAATCTTGTGCCAATATGAACAATGACAAACTTACTGCTTGTTTTTGCTCCCTCACGCTGTTCAGACTTCAGACGATTGGGGTTGTTGTGCAAGTCAACAGAGACATAATCCATCGTCCTTCTTTTGTGCAAAAATACATCCCACAGTTCAGCAGAAGTTAATACAAGGCTTTGAGTGGGGGTGTCTTAATAGTCTCTTTCAGTATCTCTTTGTATAACTAACCCTCAAGTGTGACTAAGCACGGAAACAGTGTCTGTAGAAACACAAAGAGGCCGACCGACTAACTCAGACTGCTGATGCCTGATATGAGCCTCAGATGAACTTGTGATCGTGTACAGAACCGTGCAAAGGTTGGAGGAGCTTCAGATGTTTTGAGTTTATCCATCAAGCAAAACCACGAGGGAGCGAGAGTCATAACGAATCAGAGTCACTCAAAGATCTTCAACAACAGGAAGAGCTTTTCTCTGTTGTGTCTGTGATAAGTTCTCCAAGATGGTGGAAACGACCTAACTGTCAAGCACCTGGAAAACCTGTACTTTGGAGGATTCAAAAGCAAAGAGTGTTTATGGCAAATATTGATTTCATTCATGAATTTGGTACTTATTGCACTTATTTTGTCATATTTTAAGGCCTCCTCCACTAACTTTAAGTGTCTGAAACTTTTGCACATAGAAAAGTTTGAAACACTTTTTTCTATGTGGATACAAATCTATAATTCACATTTCAAATCTATAATTCACATTTCAGCAGGACTGTGACTTCCGTCCCCTTCACTTACATTCTAATCGTATCAGAATAGGATCGTTGAATAAAAAATATGAGCAGTAGACACGAGGACTTTAACTTATTAAACATGACAGTTTTCCAGAATATGGTTTTCAAAGAAAAGTTGAATTGAGGGTCACTTGACTTGGACGTAGATACTTGAAGACATTTCTGGTCTCATCAAAGAGTCTTCTTCAGATGTGACCCAGGTGTTTAAATCTTTGAGGTGGTTATCAAGGCCATTGGTGTCACTTGGTTCATTAGAGCTTCTGGCTGTTCTCATTGGATTCAGAGAATAGACGACCATGGAGTTTGGGGTCACATGAGGCCGACTGTCAATGGTTGTTAAAACTCCTGAGAAGGGACGACAGGACAGCACAGGTGGGAGATAACTGCTGTTGTATAGACGTCTGTTGTGGGATGGTTTACAGTCCTCCTTCCAACCATCTGTCCTCCCTATTTAAAAGTGTTGTTTTCGACCGGAAGAGTTGGCACTCCGGTGTGGAGCCACGCATTTGTTTAATGGTTGTTTAATTTCATTGATATATAGGTTTGTACTTCTCTAACTGCAGTGGACTGCATAAATTATCCTCTGGTTGTGTGTGGTGCATGTGTTACCTGCTTTGTCTTGGTGTCTGTTGCTGGGTTTGAAGAACACTGGGATGCAGAGCTCGTCCCAGATCCTCCAACGGTTTCTTATCCACTCCAGGCACGTACTGGGATGACGTGGCTGGACCAGACTTTAAAGGCTATTCTTTAAAAGGCGCTGCAGCATTCGCTTTATTAAGGTGATTTTAAACATGTCTGGAATCAGGATCGTCATTTAACTGGAGAAATGTGCAAATGATTTTAAGACGAAAACACTCGAAGCAGAGTTGATTTATGATCCAGTTCATCAGCTTTCAGGTCAGAGCCACAGCTCACCTGGAATTCACCTCACTCCTGTGAAGTTCACTCACCTCCGGCTTCCTCTGCAGAGGTTAGAGATCCAGTTGTCTGTCTCTCAGGCAACAACTTCCCCACAAATACCACATTCTTCCTGGTTTCTTAGTTTTGTCCTTTGCAAATTGCAACGTAACTGTTGTTGATGAATGTTGATGATGAATGGATTTTGAAGTTTCTTTATGAAATGATTTGGCTTCAGCTGTCATCCAGTTTGTCCGTTAATCCTTTTCCTTAGTTGTACAATCTCTGCTTCCTTTCGATCTTCGAGACCAAAATCTGTGGATTGTGCGCTGAATACATATCTTGGTATAAGTAGTCACAGTGTGTGGGGTGTGTAGTCATTTCAGGTTCCAGGGATCTTCATAGTTTTTACAGCTTGAAGCAGCAAATATTCACCGACAGCATCAGAGTCAACATTTTAATAATAATAAACTGAAGCATCTTTCTTTTTATCAATCGCTGCTTTGAATGCTTTAAAAAAACAAGATAAAACAATAAATGGAAAATAAGATAAATAGAATAAACCACTTGATAGTAATAATAATAATAAAGAAAAGATACAAATATGACATAGAAATGTAATAGAATAGCATGAGAAAAATAAGAAAAATTTCAATATAACCCACAGAATGATGATAAATTATTTAATTGAATGCATAGAATGATAAGAATTCAAGTAAAGTAGATAATTTAAATATAAGTGGAGAAGCCTGTATAAAGAGAGGTTAGATAGTTAATGGTGATAATTGAAAAGACGTAGAAAGGTGAACAGCTGCTTTCCCTGATATAAGTGTGTTCCCATCGTTTTCCTTTCAGCTGCTGCTGGTCCTCCCACAAACCAGCAGCAGAAAATTGCCAGCAATTATGACCTATTTAAGATTTTTCACCTGACCTTTCTGAACTCTTCGATTGGGAAATAATCGTCCAATTAATTTTCTTAATTTTTTCCTGAATCCTTTTTTTTCTGACTGCATCTCAGAGTCGACGTATAATTCTCCTAATAGTCTCTCACATTATTTGTCCAATCAAGTGTTTTTAAATGCCTGTTGAAACAAGTGCAGACAGATTTATTAGATTATAAAGCAGTGGAACTCATTTGCACCCCATAATCAAAAAAACGGCTTAGCCCTGCAACTTTTACTCACTTATTCATAGAAAAATTACTGGTAATATAAGACTGATGTAGTTATTTTCTCCCCTGAAACTCATGCATCAAATAGTCAGTGTTGGAATGAATGTGTACGTGAGAGAGTGAGACGGAGCCGGGCTGTCGGTGAATCAGTATTCATAGACTATCTCCAGATCTGCCAGGCCTGTCTCACAGCAGGGGTTCGGCTCTATGAAGATAAAGTGATTTTTTTGGGGAGTGAGTGACCCTCAACCTGACCTGAACAACACACACGCACCCTCACTGTGCACACACACACACAACATCTTATCCAGCAATTAAGTGAGTGAGAACTCCAATTCAGTTTCATTCCCTCTCTCTAAATGCTGTGAGATCAGGGTTTTCTCTCTCTCTCATCTGGATGCTAACTGTTATTGTTTGACCACCTTTACCAAACGGGCAAATTTCAAATTTCCAACATTAAAATTTAACACCTTCACCCGCACTGTTGCTTCATGACCTCATATCCAGCCAGGGAAAATTTCCCCATCCCGACACAGCTGTTACTGTAATTTTAGGATTAATTTCCGGATGTTTAATGCAGCAAAATGTAAGAATAATGATCCTTACTGGCCCATTTGTAAAGGACGAGTCATTTTGGGCCTAATGTCCAATAACTGTTAAAGCACAGAGAGATGGAGTGAAACAGGGAGGAGAGAGAGCGGGACCATCAGCCCCTGAGCAGTGACCCTGCTCCTCTCCTCCTCCTCCTGTCCTTTCATCATCCTCTCCTCACTCCCCTCCTCTATCACAGCCTTCATCTCTCCGGCAAATTGAATTCCTCCCGATCATCTGCCTAAGCAGCTTCATGAGACGGGACCTGAGAGCAAGAGGCTCACACATGTCACAGCAGGGGGGGGAAGGAAAATAAAATAAAGAGTGCGTTTGGGCGAACATGTAAGAACGTCTCCTTTGACACTCGGAGGGAAATCTCTCTGTCAGGCAGCAGGACTTTGAGCTGCCACACACTCTGACAGAGATGGACTGAGGGGCAAGAAGAGAGGAAGAACAAAGAGAGAGAGGGGGGTTATCTTGACCGACAGACAGGTGGATAGATAGACAGGCAGATGAGAGGGAGAGACGGGCGAGGACGAGGGGAAGACTGTGGGGAAGAGAGAGAGTGACGCCTTGACACTGATTGACGGAGAGACAGACGGCCGAGCGAGGGAGAGAGAGACCGATGACATCAATGAGTGAAACATGCTGGTAGCTGACCTTGTTCCTCTCGGATGTGGAGTTCTCCATCTCTGTCTGTGTGCTTCCTAATGGACTCTCTCTAAAATGGAAAGAAGGGATTAGAGGGAGTGGAGTGGGGGGGGCGGGCGGGGGGGCGGACAGAACATTTGGAGTTGCACTGTGTGGAGGAAGCGGTCGAGGAGAGGGAGGATACAGAGTGTCCACTTCTCTCTGTTTGTACAGTTCACATGCACCTTATACACATTTGTAATTGAGGGTCATATCTGGTAAGCTGTAAAGACTGGGGCTCTGCTGCTCGCTCGCCCCCCTTCTCTCCCTCTCTCTCTCTCCTTGCCACACCGGGGCAGGCGGAGCTGAGTTATTGTGCTGGTCAGCAGTTTGACATTGGAGTCTGCATTGCCAGCCATCGTCTGTAGAAACGGAATATTCCAAATAAATCCTTATAGTTGCCTGCACACTCACACTCACACACCGTCTCTCTCACATGTCCACACACACACACACACAAACACACACACACACATACACACACACACACACACACACACACACACACACACACACACACACACACACACACGAACACACTTACTCTCACACTCACACCCACAGACCTGAGTATAAATCTATCATAGATGGAACACTTCCCTCTTGTGCAAGGAGCAGGCAGCTATCAATCTGGAAGGGAGAGGGAGAGGGAGAGGGGGGGAGGGGAAGAGGGTGAGACAGTGGAGAGTGGAGAAAGAGGAGGAGAGAAGAAAAGGTGTCCCTGACTCGTCCACAGGGACTGAGGAATAAGGACGGGCGAGCCGAGACAATGGAGACAAAATGAGAGGAGCAGGAGAGAGACGGAGCATTCGAGAGCCGGAACGACAGGATGGAGAGAGAAGATTGAGATGACAGGAGAAGGAGAGCGAGAGAGAGGGAATGTAAAAGTTTGCCTGAAGAGTTATGGACCTGTCCGTACAGACTGTCACAAGCAGATAAGCTTCGTCCCCTATAACCCAGCAGGTGTGTGTGTCTGTGTGTGTGTGTGTGTGTGTAAACTGTTGATGGGCTGAATAAATCTGTAACTTTCCTTCACCTTCACCTCACGTCCCACATCCAGGTGCAGGGTTTGGTTTGTTGTCTGGATCCTGGTCCCGACACGTGTCTGTCCCGCCGTGGACAGACATCGGTAGCTTGATGTCCTCGTGGTGAACCAGGTCTCAGCACCATCGCAGCCAAGAGTTACACACTGGATGCCATTGTTTAGACAGCAGCCGCAGCTGAGCCTTGCAGCAAATGTGCATTGTAAAATACAGCAAGTGATTTCCTCAGGGTTATCATCAGGTTTTACACCGTGAGTCACTAAATAATACAATACAGTGCAATTTCACCCCAGCATTAAGACATAACACTTGATGTCTTTATAGAGACAAATAAGCTGCAGAACCAGTGCAGAATCCAAGAAATGCTTGTTCACATATAAACATCTGGATCTCAAAACACGTGGATTGAAAGTGAATGTAAACGACTGTTGACTTTCTGCCGTCGTGCAAAGCCTCAAAGTGCCAAAGTGGTATTTGATGCAGCGACTTGCGTGTGATTTGATAGAGTTACTGTTTTTTATTTTAAACTGCTGTTGCAGATCAACGCTTGGGGGAAGGATTTGTTCGAAGCACTGATCGCCGTGCAAGTGCAGCCTGTGTGTGGTCTTACACCAAATGTCAATATTATTCATCCCATTGTTTACCATCAAACATAGCAAACCGAAGACAGTCAATCTTAATTATGGTTTTGTGAATATCTACTTTCATTTAAAAGAGACATATTTCAGCTTTTTATTGTGTGTTTTATAGTTGTGTGTTCTGCAAAGTTACAAACACCAAAGCTCCTGAAGGTTTTGAAACGCCTCGTGAGTTTTCTGGCCAATAGGGCCCGGGGAATCAGTCATGTGACATCACAATGTCCCACATCTACATAATGCATGCCTAGCGGCTAGTCCGGTTGGTCTGGTCACTTCCCAGAATAAAGCGAAGTAAAGCGAGAGCAGACGCCAACATTTCGTACACATGCTGGAAGTGTTTGACCAATTGCAACAGGAGTGGGTCAGCTGGCCAATCAGAGCAGACTATGCTTTACCAGGAGGAGGGGCCTTAAAGAGACGGGAGCTAAAATCGAGTGTTTCAGACAAGAGGATCTGCAGTGATGGACAGTCTGAGGGGAAGTGAAGTGTTTTCAATATCAAATCAATGAAACTGACTTCAACCACAAGTAGATAAACCCTCCAGATGGGTCTCATCACATGACATCAGACAACGACACTCACATCCCGTCTCTGACACTTGAAGCTGCTGAAGGTGTAAATGAGAGTGAGATGAAGTTGAGGAGATCAGGTTGCATGAACTCCTCTCTACACGTGTGTCCTTTCACCTTCTGCTAAAAAAGTCTTGACTCTGAATGTGAGAAGCAGGAGAAAGTAGATGTGAGGAAACACATTCTATTCAGCAGCTTTTCTCTTTATTGTTGCTTTGATACCACATGGCTTTTCAAATTCTAAAATGAGTTTTCATATCTGCCTTGACATTCGCTAAATGGCACCTGCCAACGTTATTACAGAATTCAGTTCAAAACTATGCTCAAAAAAAAAGAAAGAAAAATAAAGATAAGTGATATGTGAATGTTTTTCCAACTTCTCTTTGTGTGAAGAAAAGAACATGAATAGAACCTTTTCTTGTCGTGGATGAATGAAGCTGAAATTTGCTGCAAGAATAATAGGAATTCAACTTTTTTTCAAATAGCCAGAATAACATATTTTCCTTTCTCTGTCTCTGTTTGTCTGTCAGAGGTGGCTCCCTACCTCCGGGGGGGCGTAGCAGGGCAGCAGGTGGTGTTGGAGGGGAACCGGCTGGTGCTGACCTGCCTGGCTGGAGGCAGCTGGCCTCTGCAGTACCGCTGGACTCTCAACAACAGCAACATCACCGACTGGACACAACAGTACAGGTCAGTGAGCAGCGGCTGGCCGGGTGTGACTTTTTGTCGTGTATCTCTTTTCTTTTCTCCGATTGTGCGTCTGCCTTTTGGTCTGTGATCCTTTCCCCTCAGACCCGTAGTTGTGTGATTCACTCCATGGACGTGGACTCCAAGTCCTGAAGGTGAAGCCAATGTGGATGTGCCTCAGTTTCTATAGAAGTCTATAAGAAAATGACTCTACTTCTCACAAACATGTTCCTAAATAGTTCATGGCCTCAATCCCTAGGTTCAAGTCGTCTTCAATGGGCGACGTCACAGTGGATTTGGGTGAGACTCATGAGTTTGGATGCAAAGAGGCTTGGCTCTAAAACTCTCTGCAAGGAAGTTACAATAAACCAAAACCGTGCAAACAATTTATCTTTTCTTCCTAAAAATGCAACTCATCCTCTGGAGCAATGTTGTTCATGAGGAAGATTTTAGCCAGAAAAACACCAAAAGGAAAATAAGATAATTACTGAAGTCATAACTTGTGTCTAATTCAATTCGGCAGTTTTCTGTTGAAATTATTGGAAGAAATGTGGAAGAAAATGGTTTTATATCAGAATAAATCAGAAGTTCTTCTATTTCTGAACATACACAGACTTGCACCTTGTTTTCAATAGTCAGAAACATTCAAATATTCTGAGACTGTGATATTCCTTCCTATCTGTTCTACTTGACATAGATCTTACATTTAATTAAGTCTATAAGAAATGACTCTACTTCTCACAAACATTTTCCTAAATAGTTCATGGCCTCAATCCCTAGGTACAAGTCGTCTTCAATGGGCGACTGCACGGTGGATTTGGGTTTGACTCATGAGTTTGGATGCAAAGAGGCTTGGCTCTAAAATTCTCTCCAAGGAAGTTACAATAAACCAAAACCGTGCAAACAATTTATCTTTTCTTCCTAAAAATGCAACTCATCCTCTGGAGCCGCTCCAGGGTTGCGTCCGCAGCATCGGGATAAACAGCTGCTGCATAAAAGCCTGTGCCTGTCGGTGATGGACTGTGCTCGCAGAAGGTCACAGCGTTTAGGCTGTGCAACAAAAGTGAGATTAATAATTGCATTAGCATTATAAATATGTATATGGTCGTGGGGAAAGAAGAGGAGAAGCAATCAATAAGTGAGCTTCTGTCTCTCCCTGCCTCTCTCTCTCCCTCTGTCCCTTTGTGTGTTGGGGTTTCGGGACGAGCGAAGCAATCCCTCCCGGCAAATCTGCAGCTGTGAAACAAAATTGTTTTTCACATCATTCAGAAATACAGAGAATCCTGGGAATACATGCACAGTGAGGGAATGAGGGCTTGAGCCAGCGTTTTGCAGGCAGTCGTCGGTCGAGCCAGGAGACGTTGTGTTGCTCTGGATCGCTCTCAGCGTTCTGGCTACTTCAGTTTGGTTATACTGAATTGGCAGGGTGCTGTGTGTGTGTGTGTGTGTGTGTGTGTGTGTGTGTGTGTGTCTGTGACCATCTGGTATCCTAGGCCTGATTTTTGTAATATACCCATACATCATTCATATTGTTAAATGTTTTACTGTAAATTGATTGGAAGCTGACTAAGTAAGTAGAGTGGTGTCCTCTGCTAATATCAGTGTTGATATATTATATATATATATATTGATATATTTCCAGCTTACGGGAGCTCATTGCCCCTAGAGTGTAAGTGTGTGTGTGTGTGTGTGTGTGTTTGTGTGTGTGTGTGTGAACATGTGACACACACTGGAATTGTTCCTTTCCTAACTTCTTTATGATGTGTTTTAATGTGTGTCCCCCTCTCATGTTGTTGGATGCACAGGATGATAAAGAATTCAGATGAGCAGATCTGTAATTGCCAAATGATTTAACAGTTTGCTGATTGACAGAAAATGAATCTGCAATTACTTATATAATACTAATCAGTACCTGGGTTATTCCTCAGTCGTTTTTAAAAAAAGCAAACATGACAAATGTTTGGTCTCAGCTGTGAGGAATTGATCGATGACTTTGTTAATATTAATAAACTGGATTTCAGTCAGGACCATGTGACCTGAGGGAAATCCAGTCCACACAAGTGCTCTGTTTTGGTTCCCTCCTGCTTTTCCATGAGTCGCCATGGAGAGTAAAGCAGGTGGAGCAGCAGCAGCTAAAAGACCTCAGCACAGGAAGAAGCAGTGACACTGATTAGCTCGGATTCAGTATGAGAAGGAGGTGCTCGGGTGGAGGTGGCTCGTGGAGTCACTTTGCAGTGTAAGCATGTAGAGGAGGCAGTGAAAGCAGCTACACTAAAACGTGCAGGATAAACTTAGCCAATCGAAAGCGTAGGAGGAAAACAGCTGAGTCATCATGGTGATCTGCTGCTGTCAGCTGACGTCCTGGATTGTGGCTGAACTTGACTTTGTGACCTGTCTGAACTTAAACCACATTTTTTGGGGACTTTTGCTCAGAACAAAACAAGAACTTTAAAGATTTTACATTTTAGAAAATCGCTGCAGCCTTAATGACTCGAATCAATAGAAACTTCAGCTTCAGTTCAGCTTCAGTCGTCGTCACTTTTCTCACTTAAGGTTCAGAATATTAAAACCATCATTAAAAAAGTTAGACCTAAACAAACAGGGACGTTAATATTTGCATTGTCTCCAGGAACACGATTAACGAGGCTCCTGTACTTATCTTTAACTCTGTTGAATATTAAGAAGCTGACAAATAAAGTTATTTTACATAGAGATCACTTTCTCAAGCTAATCCCTGTGTTAATTAAATGCTAACCTCATTGTGCTGGTGGAAATAAATTAACACACTCTTCGTTCAATGCAAGCAAAACACACATTGAAGAAAGTTAAACAATGACTCAGGGGAAACTCAAATCATATATTCCACAGTCTTTCCTCTGATTTATATTTAAAGCACAAGGTTCAATGTGCACAGGTCTATGAACACAGATTGATGTATAACGGAGGAGTTTCCTCAATTTGTGTCAAACTAATTTACTGAGAATTTATTGTATTGATTCGCACCTGTCAGCACTTTGTGTTTAATGGGATAAATAAAGGAAAAACAAACAACTTGTGAGAATGTGAAAAAAATAAAATAAATATATATATATATATAGTGATAGCCCCGGTGCAGACACCTATTAAAAGGGAATGGAAAAGAAGCAGAGAGAGAGAGAGAGAGAGAGAGAGAGAGAGAGAGAGAGAGAGAGAGAGAGAGAGAGAGAGAGAGAGAGAGAGAGAGAGAGAGAGAGAGAGAGAGAGAGATGCAGCGGTGTCCAATATCAAAATCTGTTTCAGGATGAGAGGTGCTCTGTAATGTGTCACTCCTGATGCAAATGGAATTACGTGTGTGAGCCTTTTGATGTGTGTGTGTGTGTGTGTGTGTGTGTGTGTGTGTGTGTGTGTGTGTGTGTGTGTAGTGTGTGTTGTGTGTACGTTGGCAGCAGACGCCGACAGCCTGGGAGTTAAATACTTGGCCGTCCTGGTATTCATAATGAGCCCCAGAGCGATGTCCAGTTGTACTGTGTCTATGCCGCCTGTGTGTAGTATGTAGCTGTGTCTGCATGTGTATATATTTGTGTGTTTGCCCAGCATGGCACCAACCTAGATCCTATGCCAAGCTTCCCATTAGTGAAGCACAGTCCATTAAAGCCCCATTAACAACCCCCTTTTAGAACAAAAACAACATGCACACAGTCAAAAACCTTTTATACAACACACAACAACACAAACACACCAACACACACATGTCTTTCCTTCTGTTATTGGGGAACTTTGACAATCTCAGGCCCGGTTCCATTCTTAGATCAAGGTCGGGGATGGGGAAGTACACAAGAGTACTTACATATGGACAACCCCCCCACACACACACACACAACTTCTCCTCTCTCGTCTTTATTTACCGCTCCGAGATGAAACAAACCATAATGTCTGTCCTCTTTGTGTGTCCGTCCGTCCTCAGGCTGTCTGTCTCGTCCCTGAAGAGGAGCGACGCCGGCCTGTATCAGTGCACAGTGAGGAACAGGATGGGAGCGGTAATCCACAGGAGAACAGAGGTGCAGGTGGCCTGTGAGTACACAACAACACACACAACGACACACACATACACACACACAGATTGTACACGCCATTATAACAAGATAGAGTACTTTATTCATCCCTGAAGGGAAATTAAGTCGTCATAGCAGCCGGTATATTTGAATATAATAAAATACAATACAATAGAATAAAATAAAAAAATATTGAGGTAGAAAGAATAAAAACAGAAACACAAGATAAATATGTAGATAAGGTGCAGTGGCAAGATGATGGTAATAGTACTGATGATATGATGGTAATAATGTTATTGTTAGACAGTATATACAAATAGTACCGTATATATAGTATATAATATAACATAATATATATTTATATATGATAGTAATTATACCAATATAATAGCAGTTTATAGTAATAATGGCAGCAACAGTATATATATAAATAATAGTAATATAATAATAATAATTATAACATGTACACATGTATAAATATGTGTATATAGACTTATATATGCAAAGAATATACAGAGAGTATGATATAGTATATGATATATAGTAGAGGTATAAATATAAGTATTTGACTATACAATAGATAATATAATATACTATGAGTGTAAGAATATGTAGACAGAGTGTGCAAAAGACAATATTACTGTATAAAATGATATATAATATCAATATGGTTTATATATAACAACACCCAGAAGGTTTATGACACTGTTGTTTATGCGGACAATTTTTGCCAGAAAAACACCAACAGGAAGATAATTACTGAAGTCAGAACTTGTGTCTAATTCAATTCGGCAGTTTTCTTCTGAAATTATTGGAAGAAATTGGCATCAGAATATATCAGAAGTTCTTCTATTTCTTAAAATACACATATTTTCAAGTGTTATTCTCCACCCCGCTATTTCACCTTATTTTCAATAATCAGAAGCCTTCAAATATTCTGAGACTTTGATAATCCTTCCTATCTGTTGCACTTGACATAGATCTAATATTTAATTTATTAAGGTCTTACTTTGTTGCTTCTGTTATCCAGAGCAGCAGAAGTCCCAAGACCAAACCCTCCCTGGCCTCTGAACCATTAGCTTCTCTAACTCTTCTGCAATCTGTTATTTGGTATTCCTTTCATCTCTTCTCCTAAAAAAGAGTCAAACATCTTCCTGGGGTTTACTTTTCATAATTTAAGTTGGAACAGCATCCACTATGCTTGCTATTAAAGATTCAGTTAAACATAAATTAAACTACAGCTCCCATGGAACCAGTGTGGCAGCTCGGGTACTTACATCACTGTAACTTTTGTTCTCGTTTTCATAATTCATAAATTTCCCCAGTTATCTCAGCAGTTATGTCTCTGGCCTTAAACCCTGGTCAGCGTTCAGTCCTCTGGGTTCTGTTGTTATTACAGACATGTCTGAACTGAACTGACCTTGGACTCACCTCGTTTGATTAACTGTGACATTTAGCCTTCGTCGGCCCGGGACTGATGGGAAACTGGGTTTAATAAAAGGCTGCCAAAATTAAGCTGTTTTAAATTCACAAAGATATTTAATTGCCTGTCAAAAAACTCATCTTAATCTAAACATATGAAGCATGTGACACGACATAGAGTGGAGAGAGGCTCTGTGTCAAAGCTACAGGGAGCCTGAGAGTGGTTCCCAGACAGGAAGGAGGAGTCAGTGGTGTTTTGAATGAAATGTATGAGCTTATTGTATCTTTACGCTGCTTTAATATGACTCATAATTGAATAGAATGATGTTCAATCCTGAGAAGAAAATACCTGGAGAGAGTGAAGAGTAGAGTCTGAGAACTTTGAGTATTTCACTCCTGCTCCTGACTGACTAGCAGTGATGGAGGAAGTACACAACAAAACGTTTTACTTAAAGAAAAGTACAAATAAATAAAGCACACATCAACTTTTTTTAATGGAGTAAATAGTAAGTAAGAACCTTGCTTTTAAATATGCGTATTAAAAGGAGGCGGGGTTTAATGTCACCTGCTCGTTAGGTAACACAATGCAGAGTAAAAACTGAGTGAAGTAGAAAGAACAGATATTTGCTGATATGATAAGTGACCAAAAAGTAAAGTACACATACATGAAGTGTGTTAGCAGATAGTTTTAGAACAGCAATAAGTTTACAATTCTACAAGTTTCTATGTCATCAACATCTAGAGCCACATAGATTGTGAAGAAACACAGATGAGTGTCTCTGTCCCACTTCCTAATGCTCTATTTTTCGGTTGAATGCTCTTTTTATGATTTTGATTCCTCACGCTCTTCATTCCTCTCCCTCCCCCCCCCCAGATTTAGGCAGCTTCTCCACGGAGGAGCAGAGAAAGACTGTGACTCAGGGCCGGGCCGCCGTCATCAGCACGCCCCCCCTCGCCTCCTTCCCCCGACCCCTGGTCACATGGTTCAAAGACGGACAGAAGATTCTCCCGAACAACCGAATGTAGGTGTTTCTCTCCTTCCTCTGTTCAACTCTCCCTTTTCTCTCTGTCACACTCACTCTTATCTAGTGACTCTTTGAAACAAAGTGTTTGCAAAGAATACGGACTGAGATAAAAATGTCACTCCTTATCCCTCTGTGATAAATTAATTAACTTTTGCTAGAAGCCAAAATGTTCATTTTTAATCCCTTGAAGAAGCTTAGATAACTGACCCTTTTCATTAGGCATCGGTACAACAGACATAACAGCGTTTCTCAATTAATCACATCTACAGGGTTATTAAGTCATTTTAGGTTTACCAGAAATCTTCCTTTATGTAAATTGTTGATCAGAGACATGAGGGTCCCTGGATGAGCTGTATTTCACTGGCTCCTTTTTTAAAAGCCTGTCATTTGCATATTACTCCTTCGCCGCTGCAGCTTTCCTGTCAGTGTTGTTATTTTTGAGAAATGTTCAAACTGTGTATTAATGATGTAATTACTCAGACAGAAGCAGGGGGAGGGTGCGTTTGTTGTGAAAGGTTCTGAGAATAATTTGCCGTAGATTGTCCTAAATGATTTGAGGATACGCGGCTGTTGGAATCTACTCATCAGTGGAAGTAGGTGTGGAGGTGCAGACCTGTTCGACCTGATCCGGGCTAATAAAAAGCAGAGGCTTTATTAGCACTCACACTCGTAGATAACTAACTCCCCATTAAGAGCACTAACTGCTCCCCTGTGTGTTATTGGGTGAGATTGTCAGTGGCCTTGCTCTTCACGTAAAATGGCCAGACAGCAACTTCTCCACTCGCTGTAAAAGACAGTCTCCACCTCACAAGTGCTTCATGGAGTCAGGTTACACCAGCAGCTCGTTTGATTTTAACTTTTGTCTTTGGCTCGCGTCAACTTTGACTTTGCTTTTTAATTTGAACGAACAGGAGAAAGGACTCGCCCGTTAAGTTAATGGGCCGTCGTTGAGTGCGGCTTAATGACAGTGGACTGCAATTAGTTTGCTGTTGAAGACACGGTCGGCATTGAACGTGTTTACTGTCAGAGCATCGCCACTCCTCTCTACACTGTACCCCCCCCCCCCCCCCGCTGCTCGCCATGAAAACAGGAACCAGGGACTCCCTTTGTTCTCAGTGCTTTGTACTTCTACTGATTGTTTCATGACAACAGCCTATTTACATCTTTTAATAAGCACATATATTGAAGCTCAGTGTGACCAAAAGATGTTTTAAAAAAAAACAGGCAATTTTTTAGGGGTTCGCCGTCCGTGTCCAACTTTGAGATGAAGTCTCGGCGAGAGATTGAGTGTTTCCCTCGTTTCAAAATGGAAAATAAATCTTTGACTGATGCCGCAGTGAAATAAAGGCACTTACTGCTGGAGAAGTGAGCCAGGAAACGTGTTCAGTCACATCCACACTTCTATTACTTTACTGGCCCTTTCCATCCATACCAAAGAAGACTGAGAACCTGCACATTGAGCAGCCCGGATTCCCTTTGTCTTGCTCACGTACTTCTGTAACAACCACAAGTGGTCGTCAGCACCTATTGAGTCCAAGTGCACGGAGGCAGTTGACTTCAGGATAATTATTTAGAGTACACTGGACGTTTTTATAAATGTGTGTAGCTGTTATAAAAGGTCTCACTCAAAAAGGCCGGGTGAATATCCAGCTGTCACACACAGGAGTGAGAAGCCATTATCATTTCAACCAGAGGATAATGGGGCAGACTTTCATATTTTTTTTCTTCTGGAAAGTAGGAAGTGTTCGAACATCTGAGAAACTGTTCTATTGGAGAACATGAAGTAAATGAATCTGCTCGTCACAAAGTGTTGTTTTTAATCCTGCGAGCTGCTTCTGTTGTTTAATGTTGTCTCAACTTCCTGCAATTGGTCCAAAAGTCTGAGCTATTTACACTGCAAACAAACCAAAACTTGTTTCTCCACTGGTCCATAGCACCTCACACCTGTTATTTCGGTTCCTATGAATCTGAAACTGTCGGAATGAAACCAGGAAGGTGTGAAAGTGTCCTGAATGAAGCCCGACAGGAAAGGATATCTGACCCGAGGCTGTGGATCCATGTTCATACACGTGTAAAGAACAACCAGGTCACATCCTGTATCTGTTGGCTATAGGACCAACCTCTGTGTCCACCTCAGCCCAACCACAGCACTAGTGATTATTTCAGGTGGCAGGGGTCTGTTGTGGAAGCTCCCCAAACAGACGAGTTGTGGCAGAATTATTTTCAAAAAAGAGAGCAAAAATTGCAGTGAACATCAGAATTGAAGATAGTAAAAGTTGAGGTGAAGCTGCAGACTAAGCAGTGATGCAACAGTTGCAGCAGGTGTGTTAGAGGAGCATTTAAAATTAAATGTGACTCGACAGTGAGCAATCGTCTGTCAGCGTGTGGCAGGTGCTCTCAGCTGAGCATCACCTGAGAGCCGCGGCCTTCTGATCACACAGAGGATGATGTCCAGGACACGTGGCTCCATTTCCCTGTTGACCTTCATCTTGATTACTTAAAAAATCATAAACATCCTGGCCCTTAAAATGCACAGTCTTGTTTTTTTTGTTATCATTAAGATAACTGATTGGGTTCAGGATCTCCTTCAGCTGTTTATTGCCCTCGGAGTTGGTTTCTCCTGAACACCTGAACACCTCCACTGAAGCCGTGAGAAATTAACACGTTTTCATGAAATATAATATCAGCGACTCCCTGGGAGCAGAGAGCAGAGATGCTGTGTCACACAGCGCCGGCCTTACACTTAGAGTAGGTAGGTGTTTTATTTGGTCCATATACAAATTTTATGCGGAGACAGGGAGACATGTCGCCTCTGGTACTTAATATAAATCATGTGTCCACCTCCATTAACTCTATGGAGTGTCCTAGACAATCTCTCCCCCTCGTTGAATGAATGAGGGAGAGATCCAAGCAGTCAATATCTCACACGGTACACACACCTCTGACAAACAGCTGGCACCGCTGCACATCAGCCCATTCAATTAGTCAGGCAGAGAGATTCTCACTCTCACAGTCCACGTTCGTCCTCAGACCTTCAACGGTTGGATCAAACCAGTATGTTACCAAACAAACTCCTTTCCTTTCCCATACAGAGTTACAGGGATTTTCATTTTGTATTCATAGGGAAATAATTGCATTAAGAAACAGCATTTCCCATCCATCAACATCATAAACACCACCAGGTATAACCAGCTCTCGTGCTGATGTTGCACCTTTAAGCAGCTGCTGGTCGACAGAGACGGACATTTGGTCCACACCAGCTGGACGTCCTAATTTTTATGCATGTTTAAAAACTCCACAGCTTGTGGAGTAAAGAACATTTTTATCGTTTTTTTGTAAATCGAGGGAGGCAATAACATCATACAGATGGAAGCAGTTTAAATGAGGAATTGAGAGGATGCGTCTCGTCAGGCGTAATGATCCTCATCCGACTCGGGACTGTTTCTCTGTGTATACGTTCCATACTTGGAAATGTAAATCCCCAAAGTTTACTAGATGGTTTCCTTATAGGAGGATAGTTTGTTATTATGGGTCTGATTTGTGCAGATTTAAAACGTAATTTAAGAATTGTACAGCATAAGTTGTCAGTTTCTCTTAAATGCAAATTCATTAACCCCTGAGAAGAAAGTTGTGTTTTCACCCCTGTTCTTCTTTGGATGATTGGTTAGTAAGTCTCGTTCCATACTTGGAAATGTAAATCCCCAAAGTTTACAGGTTGGTTTCCTTATAGGATGATAGTTTGTTATTATGGGTTTGATTTGTGCAGATTTAGAATTGTAGTGCATAAGTTGTCAGTTTCTCCAAAATGCAAATCCATAAACCCCTGACAAGGAAGTTGTGTTTTCACCCCTGTTCTTATTTGGATGATTGGTTAGTGAGTTTGTTTTTCAGCAGGATTCTGCAAAACCTACTGGACAGATTCTATTAAAACTTGGTAGAAAGGTGGAACATGGGCCAAGAGGGAACCCATAAAAGTTTGGTGAACAACTGGGCAATTCTATTCATGTTTCAAATTATATTTTGGGGGTTGAAACAGGAAAATAGTCAGAATTTCTCGGATCTTTCAAAACAAACATAAATTGTTCATCTTTAGTGTTGTTTAAAGTTTTAGATGCTTTTTTTTGGGTCAGACTCGACTCTTTCAGGCCTGAGGAAACCAAACCTCCCATGTTAGACCCAGATTGAATCAGACTCATGAACAAATCTGCTGAAACCTAATGAATAGTTCATTATTAGTTTTTCAATAAACCTCAGTTGACCTTCAGCCTAAATTCCATCCAAAAGCACTAAATTCAAACCATTCAGCAGCTCCAACACTTTCAATTCATGTTCACAATATCTCAATATATTTGAAAGGGTTGTATGAACATTGTGAACCATTTGATTTTAATATTCAGAGCTGTACAAGTGCAGAAAAGAACAAAAGTTGGCAGCGAATAAAAGTTCCTGAGGAGATCTTGGGCTGTTATTTCTTTGTTCCTGCTGCGAGGGTCGGTTCACACGTTGCTACTGTGACATTGGCAGCTTGTTCAAGAAGATCTGATTTTATGTGAAACTTCGTAGCAGAGACTTTGTCCAAAATTGAAGGCTTTGGCACCAGACCCCTGTATCCATGGCAACAAGATAAACATGACAGCTGCTTCTGTCACTTGCAGGTTCTGGTTATTGTAATATCAGAACCTGCAAAGACATCATTTAAATGATATTGTTAGATATTGTTACATGTCTGTTTCTGCTCTTGGAAATAATTTACCTTCACCAGTGTGATGCTAAGTACAAGTGGATCTGAGGGTTTCATCTCATTTTCAGGTATTAATGTGATCTGTATAAAAAGTTTTATCTCTGCATTTTTCAGATGAAATCTTCTGATTTGCTTTCCTCTCACACACGCACCCTGTGATGAGGATTCATGCGTAGCTCTTCCTTTGATCCCTGATAGAAAAGACTAATTTGCACCTTTCTTCACGGCTCCTCTCTTGTCTCAACAAGACACGTCTTCCTCTCCCGTTGCCCCCTCACCTCTCTCTTCTGTCTCTCACTCCCACCTTCCTGCCTCCAAATTATTCTTTATATTCCTCTGTTCTCTCGCTCCGTGTCTCTTTCACAGTCATTACCATGCTACAGGATGCACTGTGATACAGAGCCCATAAACTTCTGCTCCTGAATAAACTGTTTAACTGCTGTGTGGATGCACGCACACACACACACACACACAGACACACACACACACACACACACACACACACACACACACACACACACACAATCTGTCTCTCCAGACCAATCTGGGTTGCGTCTACCTGGCTCAAACGTCTCTGTGTACGTTCATGCGTGACAAAGCGAGTGCAGTGAATATTTTCACTGCTCTGCGTGTATAACGGTATATATGTGTGCGTCTGTGTGTGCGTTTGTGTGTGTGTGTGTGTGCATCCGTGTTTGTGTGCAAGGTTACGCTGGCTGATCCTGCGGTCCGGGGAGACAGGGCCAGATGGCGCCTGGCGGTTGGCTGTCTTCGTGTTGACCGAGCTGATGATTTCGTTTATGAAGTTTATTGATCCGATATGCATCACTCCCAGAGCCCCCCCCCCTCCACCTCGCTGTCTGTCTGTCCGCCGCTATCACCTTCCTATTCGTGTCCGTGTGTTTGGCCCTTAACCCCACTTTGCATATCCAGCACACACAGACCCCCCCCATCCAAAAGATTAAGATTAAGATACATTTATTTGTCCCACACACAAGCACACTCATGCAAGGAGGGAAATTTAACCTCTGCTTTTAACCATCTGGTGCAGGACACACAGAGCAGTGAGCAGCCATGTACGGCGCCTGGGGAGCAGATGTTGGGGGAGTAAGGTGCCTTGCTCAGGGGCACTAGTCAGGGTAGGGATAATCCTTTTGGATTTTTGGACAGATCAATCCAGGTTTTTTGTTGTCTCTCCGTGGACCAGAGACCTTTTCTGCCCATAGTCCAAGTTTCTGCCACTAGTCCACCACCTCTCCAAAAAACTTTGTTGCATTGGCCGGGAATCGAACCCGGGCCTCCCGCGTGGCAGGCGAGAATTCTACCACTGAACCACCAATGCTTAAAAATTGTACATTCCCAAACTCCCCTGATCTCCAAGTTGTGGCTGGAACTTGAAAGCTGTCACTTCTCTCCCTCTCTGCTCTAATCTCACTCTCTCTCTCTTCTCTCTCCACTCTGCTCTTCCATTTCTCTGATTTGCTCCATCCGGCCCAAAAATGTTTTCCCTCCGAACTTCAGTCACGCTGAATCTGCTTTCTTCCTTGCGTCGTCCCGGCTGCAGCCAAAACAAACTCCTGGATGCTGCCTCCACCTCGGCTGCTGCTGCTGTCGATGTCGATATGTATATATATTTGAGCTGTGACCTGCAGCCGAGGTCGAGAAGAGCGAGCTGCTGCTTTTAATTAGCTCTGAGGCCCATGGCAGATGGACGTGAAATGATTCTGATAGCCGGCGGCTTCATGAGGACAGCCAGGCTGCTGAGAATTAGAGCTTTCCTTCCCCTCTTCCACCGGGGACACGGGGAGCCCAGTTTGATCACATGAAGACAGTTCTCTATGCAGAGGCATGGCTGGGCGGAGAGTGGATATTTCAGTTTCTTGTTGCTGGGGAGTCGGGCGGTGATGTCACAGGTGGTCAGGGCCAGGACCGGGCCTGATGGGAAATATCGGTCCTGGTCGACCTGGTCATATGCTGCGGACGTTGGTTCATTTGAATTTGTCAAACAGAACTTTGACAGTAACTGAGGGAACAAGCTTCCATCACACACACATTCAGCAGAGGGAAGTCTCTCGCTGTCTGAACTTTGATGTTTGATGAGTTTGTGTTAGTGGTTGTGTTCACGTGAACATTTAAGTGTGTCGAGCAAACAATGAGATCAAAAGAAAGAAGCATTATTTAGCCCTGGATGGATATTTAACCTTAGATCTCACCACGTGTCAACTCGTCATTTAAAGCTCTGACATCATCCACCACAGCAACTTATAATGACTCGTTTTCTCACAGCATCAAAGTGACCGAGAAAGAGGTGAAAGAGGAAAGTTGGAGGAAATGAGTGGAGGAGTAAAGAGTTTAAGCTCATCTGAATCCATTGTGTCTGGAACTTAATCTCTGGAGCCACCAGAAGCTTAGATGCCGCGTGTGACTTTCCCTTCAATGATATGATTTAGTTACTTTCAGGATTATAAAAGTATCCCGGTGTTAAGACATTTGAGTTCAGCATGTGTCTCTACTTATTCATACACTGGATTAAACAACAATAATCTCTCATCTAGTTGACTATATTGTGAGTCAAGCTTTGACTGTCGTCCTGTTTTGATCACATTCAGTTCTGTTAAATAATTTACATGATTGTTTGATTGCACAATATCAAAGCAGCTCTGTGGTTAATGCACAAACAGATTCTTCAACAGTTGAGGATGAACACAGTTTAGTTTATTTCTTCCTTACATCTGCTGCATATTAATATATATATACCTGCTGATTATAGATTATAATAAAATGTTTGCTCTGCACCTGCTGCCTTCAGATTTTCATCTTTTGTCAGCATTCACTACATTATTCATCAACATTATAACATTTAGATAGTTTAAGTTGTTTTAAGTTGCTCTTATCACACTGATCTATGTCCAAATGCTTATCTTTCTGGTCATTTCATGATATGTTGATGGGGGAACATCATGATTGTTGGAGCACATGTACCTATGGGACCTTGATACCCTGGCTCCACCCCCCAATTGATACTGTGCAGACTTTGGCTCCAATGATGTCACCACCCTTATCCGGAATATTTGGGCTTTATGTCTCGATAGCGAAAGCGGAAGTGGCAATCATGATTATCTATGTTTATTTACAATCGTTGTTGCGAACATATCCAGGAATCCTCCAAAATAAACCCCGATCATAACCAGCATCCTAATCTCCATCTTGTGTGATGTTGCAGAATTTGAATCCAAGTCCTGAAACCAAAATCAAATCAAAGACTCTGCAGCACATTGAGAAATTATATTTCCCGTAAAGAAATGAAAGGAAGAATTGCTCCCTTTGGTTTGTAGTGTCTTGTCATTTATGCTCCAACAACTTGTTGGATGATTGTAATATTTTTTCATTAGTTACACAAACAGCCTGATTCAATATACATGAGGAACAGGCTGGAGGCACCAGTGTGACTTGTTGGGGGAAAAATGGCCACGTGTGTTTTTATTTACTATGTAATTTGCTGCCAGTGCGATTATGTGACTTCTATGTATTGATGCGATGTATTAGCTTGGAAAGTTTCTGTGAAATATTACATTCATAGACAGTTTTCTTCTTTTGGGAGCCATGCTGCTGCTCTGGTAGGAATTACAATAACTTTTAATTGACAGCTCAAATAAGACGTGAGTCGTGAGTTATTGTGATGATTACAGTTCATCGACTGCAGGAGATATCTGGTGTTTATCAGCCAAACTCTGACCTGAGGAAGCAGGTGTGTGTTAAAGTGAATCACCTTTCTGTCACCAGTACAAGTGAACTCTGGCTCAGACTCACCAGTACGACTGGTAACGTTTCTAAATTGTGTATTTTCCGCGTCTGTATTAAAGGACTGGACATTAAGCAACAGGAAATCTATTTTTGATGCCTGCCTGAACTTGATATTTTCCAATTTACCTCTCCTCCTCTCTCCTCCCTCCCTTCCTCTCGCTCTCTCCCTGTTTCCCTCCCGTCTCTTGCATCCCGTCCCATAATTGAATTGCTCCTTTGGTCCTCTAATGTGGCGGCAAATAACAGAACGAAAATCCTCCACCATAAATGCTTCCATTTCCCCTTTCCAATATTTTACCTCTCTCTTCATTTCAATGGACAATCGCCTGTTGCTGCGTCTCTCTTGTTTGCTCCTCGTTCTCACCCCTCGCCTCACTTTGTCCTCCTTTCTTGTCAGGTAGCATTAGCGCTTGTTGATCCCTGCCCCCCCGTTCAAAGGGAACATGGTAATCCCCGTATTCCTCCACTCTTGACCTTCAGCTCACCTTCGGTCTTGAAAGGGAGACTTAGAGCAGCGTTGATCAGTCACAGATTGTAGCAGAGATGTGGAAATGGATTTGTCTCCCTGTTGTATCAGCGCTGGTGTTATGTGGACTTGATGGGTGTTGTTTAACAATAATGAACCAGTGGAAGTAATTGTGGTAATGAGCCTACGGGATTGACTTCAGTCAGGAACACTTGTGTAGAAGAATTGATGATCTATAGTGAAATTATTACACAGTTAGGTTTGGCAGAAAAAGAATCTGCTGTCAATTAATCTAAGTAGAAATTAATGAGCAGCGGTCTGATCTGTATATCCGGCTTGCTCAGCCATTTCTTGTGTTGTTGTTGATCAATGTGATTTTGAAGTGTTGTTTGTTTTTCTCGTCGCTGTTTTGGCTCAAGCATCACAAAGACTAACGACGCTCTGCAGAAGCTGAAGATGAATCCAAACAAAGAAGAAAGCAACACAAGGATTCTGCTGGAAAACACGTCCGCATTTAATTATCACGTACATGAAATAATAACAAGAGTCTTTGGATCAAAAGCACCAACAACAGAATGACTCAGGCGGTAAAATGGTATAAGACACATAATACCATACTTTAATATCCACTGCATGTCATAGCCCAGTCACCACATACGACCCACTCTGCACTGACTCAGCACAAAAAGCAGACAAACAACAATGTGATTGTGTAGTTCTTATTGTGGAATCGGTCCTAAAATGTCATATTCACCAAATTGATCAGAGATACATTAGATGCATGTTCCTGAATCCACATTATCTCAGCTTTTTAACACACAGCTAACATATCATTGATCTGCTAGATTCAGATTTGTTTGGATTCTCCCAAAGTGTGCGGCTCTGTGTGTGTGTTTGTGTGTGTGTGTGTTTGTGTGTCCCGCTTGTGTAGCACGTGCCAACGATCATTCATTTTATTGACGCATCTTTGAAAGACGCAGTTCTCAGATTTTTCCATTTTCTTCTTTCTTCACCTCTGCCCATCCTGTCTCCTTTCCATTGTTCTCTCCTTTCCTATATCCTACATGTACACACTTTGTAGGATTCTGCTGGAAAACACGTCCGCATTTAATTATCACGTACATGAAATAATAACAAGAGTCTTTGGATCAACAGCACCAACAACAGAATTACTCCGGCAGTAAAATAGCTAAGACATATACTACCATACTTTAATTTCCACTGCATGTCATAGCCCAGTCACCACATAGGACCCACTCTGCAATGACTCAGCACATAAAGAAGACAAACAACAATATGATTGTGTAGTTCTTATTGTAGAATCAGTCCTAAAATGTTATAATCATCAAATTCATCAAAGATACATGAGTATTCCTGAATCCACATGATCTCAGCTTCACATTAGTTCTAGTTGCTGGTTTCTATCCTCTATTTAACACACAGCTCATATATCATTGATCTGCTAGATTCAGATTTTTATATGGATTCCCAAAAATGTTAAATTTCAGCCCTTTAAATATGCTTATTTCCCAGATGACGCAAACACAAAACCAAAAAAGTAAAAAATCCCAGATCTGTGTCATCTGCATCTGCACCAAAATGCAATTGGTTCTTCCCCGGATTGATTGAGATTAGTTCCGTACGAAAAACCTCCAATCTCATTTCACTGTCCCAGCAGTACTTAGAACATCAGACCCACAGGAGCACAGTGGCTTGGATGATGTTCACGCTCCCTCAGTAAATCTGTTAATGACCGACCTGGAGCCTTGAGTGCTCAGTGGTTCCCTCGTGACACAGTTTGAGTCGTCGTTAGTCTGTTTTCTCCGCGAGTTTCTCCAGGAGAACATAATGTATGTGGAGGCTGCTAAACTGTAAGTAGACATTATAATGATACTCTGAAAACTAGGTTTATGTAAGATGGTGAAATCGTTCCCTGTGCCTGTGTTTACACCCATCACATCCAAGCAAACAGGTCTGATGTATTCAGGTCATTATTACTTATCATCTGATTATATTTGTGGTCAGATAATGAGGTCAAAGAGGTCAAATTGGTCATATTTGAAAACCTGGACATTTCCCTGTGTTTGTATGTGTGTGGTTATCTTCCGAAATCCGACATATGCAAACAATCATGCATAATATATTCAGCTAATGATCACTAATCGTTTGTTTCCATTTGTAATCTGCAGTGTAAATAATTGAGGGACTTCCTGACCTTAAACCCGTGCTGAGACATTGGCTCTTTTTAATCTACTTCTCTTTCTATGAGATTTAGGTTCAATGTCACACATTTAATCTACGTGCAAAAGACCAGTTTGTTTGAAACAACCCGGCCCGGGGCGACGTGCTCCACCACCGGAACCATGCTGCATGAATTTTGCAGTAAAGAAATCAGATGACTTGTTTAATTTTTAATACTATCACTGTACAGCATGGGTGGGGGGGGGGGCAGCGACTCATGTGGCGAAGGGAGACAGGGAACACGGGTTGGCTTTAATTGCATTGCATTTTCTGGTAATATTATTCATTGTCAAGGTGGAGTGGGACAGAATTGCATTATGAAGACACCACTTTAGGGCCTGCTGTCGGACTATGAATATTCATGGCTTATTCTGCCAAAAGCAATTTGTTGTAGCTTTGTTTGAAACTGTTGATGTGCTCTCCAAGTCTGTAGGCTATAAGTAGACCCACATTGCACCACCAGGTAAAAACACTGGGTTTCTAATACGTAACGTTTCCGCTTCTGTCTTGACATGGAATTCTGAGACGTTTTTAGATTTGATAGCGTCATTATTCTCCGACCTCGGCTCAGCGTCGGAGATATTCGTTGTTTTGCCGAGATAACAGCGTCTGTGTCTGGTGGATTCATCCGGTTGATTTGAGATTAACTCGTGTCCTCGTCTTTGTGGCTCTGCCGTCTTCCTCCACTCACATTTCTTTAAACAACTAAGGTAAAAGCAAGAGGAACTTCTTTTTTTGAACAAGTGGAAAGTAGGAAAGACATTAACTCTGAGGCTGTACTTGATGACTCTCCCAAATGACACAGGCTTACTCTGCCTCTCGCACTCAAGGGAGGGAGACGAGCAGCAGGAGAGGGAGGAGGAGGAGGAGGAGGAGGAAGGAGGAGGAGGAGGAGGAGGAGGAGGAGGAGGAGGAGGAGGAGGGTAGAGAATCCCTCTAAACTGCAGGAGTGCAACAAAGATGATTGCATCGCAGTTTCAAAATACGGCCAAATTAACTACCATGATTTTATTTTTCCTTTATCATATTTTAATTATCCTTGACAAATTGTCATAGTTGTTTTGGTTCCCGTAGCACTAAATGAATACTTTATGGACTGTAACAAACCCTAATTGGCCATCGTTTATATTTCTTAAGACCCCCGAGCCCTGGTATTAAAAACCTATCTGGATATGTAGATAATAAGCAGGATGTAAACATAGGTGACTCACATTTGCATACCAGTGTCACTGAATTTATCAAAGCTCTCATTTTGTTCTCAGATGTTGTGAAGCATTACTCACAGTGCACAGCTACATGACTCACTCTGAAGTTTACCGTCCACTCAGCTTCACAGAGACACTCTGGCTTGTTCACAGCAGCACAATGCAAACTACCTACCTGTGTGTTTCCTACCTCCTAAATAAACACATTCTGTCCGTATGTTGTTAGATATGTTATCTGTATTTCTATAGCCATGAGCCCAGAGTTAGTTATTTTTGTATAATATATGATATAATGTATAAGATATGTTATCTGTATTTTGTAAGAGTTTGTTATTTTAGTTTTTTAGTGAAATGTCTTGATAGATTTGGGTTTATTGCCTTCAAATTTGCCGTAGATATAAATGGACTATGGTGGATTTGGCCAATGACTTTGTAGGTGTACGTTTTGGAGGAAATATCTGGTCAACTATCGGAAAATTGAATAGAGCACATGCTAAATAAACACATGATGTCTGATGTCATATATGTTGTAAGACATGTTGTCTGTATTTCTTTAGCCTGGAGCCCAGAGTTAGTTATTTGGGGGGTTTAAAATTTGCATTGGAAACAAATGGACTGTGGTGGATTTGGCCAATGACTTTGGTGATTTTCTGAATCTGCGGCCCACCAGTCGGTTGAAGTTTTGGAGGAAATATCTGATCAACTATTGGAAAATTGAATAGAACACATTCATGGATTTTAAAAACGTTGGCTAACCCTGCTAATAAGCAAATTCTAGCATGTTACGGCTCAAAGCAAAGTGGGGATTCATTCTTTCTACACATCAGCATGATAGCATTCACTTTGCTAGCTTTTTAGCTTGATAGAAATAGCATTTAGCTCAAGGCACAGCTGTCCCTGAAAAGGGTTAGGGTCATAAAGCTGCTAACATGTCTCTGGACCGGTAAGATCGAATCTTCAACCTAAATGGGAGCAAAGTCCGGTTTCTCATCAGAGAAACTTTCTCTGGATCCACCTGACGAACCCGCCATGATGATAATAATCCACCAAGTGCACCTGGCTTGTATAGGGAACGGGAGATGACACGCTGATTGTTGATCTTGATTGACATTTGAGACCATGTGCTTATATATTTAATAGAAAGGCCTTAGATTTGCTGTTGAGCCAGACAGTGTGATGTGAAAGAGTCATAAAGTTGTTAATAATCATGGACTGTGATATCAGTTGGACTCTAATTCCTTCACACGTACGATCCCTTAACCCTTTAACCTAGTGTTTATTTTTTTACGTGTGTTAGCCTGCAGCGTCCGTGTTAGGTGAATCTCTGCTCACCTCTTTCTGTCTGCCATAGAGCGGCTGCTTCGGTCTGAACTGATCACTCAGCGACAGGCGGAAAGTGTGCGTCTGTGTGTGTATGTGTTTGTGTGTGTGTGTGTGTGTTTGTGTGTCCCGCTTGTGTAGCACGTGCCGACGATCACTCATTTTATTGATGCATCTTTGAAAGACGCAGTTCTCAGATTTTCCATTTTCTTCTTTCTTCACCTCTCCCCATCCTGTCTCCTTTCCATTGTTCTCTCCTTGCCTATATCCTACATGTATACACTCTGCGGAATCATTATTCCCCTATTACAGTATGAACTAACACACTCCCACCTGCCAGCTTGTGTGTGTGTGCGTGTCTGTCTGAAGTCGTTAAATATTCTAAAGACTGAGACCTCTTTTAATTATCCACTAATCACACTTTTTATTACCTGCCACATACACATCCATCACTGACCAGACTGTACACACATGCACACACACACGGTGCACAAACACACGTACACTCACACACACCCACACACATCTGTCATTGGAGAGAGCTCTTAACCTATCGACGAGAGAGAGAATGAGAGAGAGAGAGAGACCACTAAGGAGTGACTGATGAAGGTTTGGTTTGGACGCCCTGTTAGTGGCTGATCGGTGATTACCACAGAAGAACTAATGAATAAACAAATGAAGGAAATGCAAAATACGTTTCCAATAGATCATCATGTACATTGTAGATACTGTTTATCTTTGGATTTCCCGAAGCACAAGACAACACACTGCTGATTGACTGGTTAATATCACAGCTACACGATGACATCCTGGAAAAGCAAGAGTTGGTTCAATAAGCAGAAGGTCACAAGTTGATTTCTCTCTCAGACACAATTAAAGGCTAAACTTGAGCACACACTCCTTCCAGGAAATGACACAGATCTAATCCCTGTGCTCATGTATTCACGTGGGAGTTTTCCTGTTTATGTCAAGGAAATAATGCATCCAGCGTTTAAGATTGTGCCCCCCCCCGTCCTCTGCTGTTTTGTCCTAACACTTAGCGATCCATCCTTGAGGTAAGAAGCTCTTTTTTCTCACTTAGTCTCCTGCTTCCTTGGTTCTCACTGCTTGGTCCTGCTATAGGATTCCTATTCGTCAATTTCCCTTTGGCTTACCAGATAATTACTTTGTACCATCACCAATACACACTCGCTCACACACACACAGCCAACTATTAACTGTAACACACACATAGAACTGGCTCAAACACATCGTTCACACTCACTCACAGACTCTGAATTGTTGCTGCTGCATGACCAGTGTTCACAAACGCATTTTAGGGAATTTATTTTTGGCTCAAAACAAAACTGCTTTTGCCAAAGTGGGAGGAGTTTCAGCCGAGGTTGTTTTAAGGCCGAGGAGGCAGCTCACTTCAATTCTGCACCTTTTTTTAACTTGTGATTGAGCTGGAACTTCTTCCTGCCAGTACAACGTGGAAGTAGGAAGAAGAATTCCAGTTGCTTTAGTTGGTCAACTCCTGCAAACTAGTGGGCATCACAGGGACAAACCCCCCCCATGGCTGTGGCTCATTAAAACACCCAGAAAATGTGCTGTCCTCAAAAAGCTCCATCAGAGAAACACATGCAGATGATTAATTAATTTGGCATCTGTGCCACATCCTTTTGCCTCTGTTAGCTCTCGCCAAAGATTAAAAGCCGGTCCAATAATAACTGGATCCAGCTCCCTGCTCAGTCACTTTCTCTTTTCCTCAGCTTGGAATCACCACGACAAACTCCTCTTTGTTTTATTCTTGTCTCTCCCACGATGCACATTCTCAGAAGAGCAAGCTAACTTTTTCGTACAGCTAGCTGTGATCTCCGCCTCTGAGTGATGGTGTGCGACGTTTCCCAATTCTAGGTTTGTGTAGCATCAATATGATTTTCACGGCGTTATTTTAAGGTAAACAAAAAGACACACACATGGTGGACCATACTTTTCTAAAGTGTATTCATGGTCAATTCAATTTATGCAAGTGATCAGAGTTTCTTTTTCCCACTTTCGAGAAAGTAGACACAACAATCTCCGTCACCCTCAGTGGCTTTGGTGGAAGGAGCAGGTCAGTGTGAGTGATGCATTCACTGGCTCTGTGGCTGCAGGCTTGGTGCACGCTGGAAGATCTATGAAACCAAGACTCTGTGTGTGTGGCTATGTTTGTTACAGAATAATGTAGATTAAAATGTTCTCGCCTCTAGGCAGAACCATTCTTTTGCATTGTATTGATTTCCTATCGCCATGGTGACAAGTGTATCAGTTAAGAAACCCTTGTTTTACAGGAGATGCTGTAACTGTGCGGTTGTGTCAGCGGAAAGCGGAAACATTCTGCTTGTTTGCTCGTTACTGGTTCCACTGACCTTCAGAGCCGGGGCAGGCAATTTGTCTACATTCAAACAGCAATGTGCGACAGCGTTTTTATAAATGATCAGTGTTGTCCTTTGTACAGAGACTTACACCCGCCCACAATATCTATTATTTACCACAGATGTGAAGCTATTCTCAGATTTAGGCAAGTATCAGTCCAGAGAACAATTCTGTATCATCCATTCCCTTCATTATCAGAGGTCGAAGGAGGTTTAGAGCCGATCTCAGATATAATTGGGCGAGAGGCAGGAACAGTCAGGACAGGTCACCAGCCTATCACAGGGCCAACATACTTAGAACCATTCACAGGTCTCCAAGTGTAACTCAACTTAAAAGCATTTGGTCTGTGGGAGGAAACCGGAGAAACCCCCCACAGACTCCAGACCTAGGACCTTCTTGCTTTGAGGCCACAGTGATGAACCGCTGCGCCAATGTGCCACCCGATTGTGTATCATGAAATTTATTAACTACCTAAATCCAATTATAATGAAATTAAATGGTGTTATACAACTTTGAAATTATCATATAAAGACTTCCTGTCCAACGCATCATAATGTTTAAATAGCGAATAGAGCCGCACCTACCTGAGCATCCATGTCCAATCAGCTGTTACCTGATCTGAAGGGACGGTGCAGTATTTATAACAAGACAGTAATATGTAGTGTTAATACTTTACTCTCCTCAGTCAAGAGAAAACAGCTAATCCTGACATTTTCCAAAGCTGTAACCAGGAAACAGGCCTGAACCAGAATTAGAAAATGACATCTAATTTTCAAGTGTGAAGAACAGCGGCTCCAAGTTCAGCTGGGAGAAATGACGTTTGAGAACAAGGTGTGTGTTTCCATCGGAGAGAGAACGAGTGAGAGGTGGAGAAAAGGAAAAAGAGAGGGTGAGACGAAAAGAGAGCGAGATAAGTCACTGCCAGTTGTGTGGTTAATTGGAAGCAGACATAATTAGTGCTAATTAGGATAATAGCCATTCGTCTAGAGATCCATCCACCTAATGGGACCACAAGAGTCACTCAGCTACACACACACACACACACACACACACACACACACACACACACACACACACACACACACACACACACACACACTGTGAGTTGTTACCATCCATCCTGCCTCCTTGTTAGAGGAATGCGGTGTCGTACTGTAGATTCTACGTACGACCTGTTCCCACTCGGAAAAGCAAATGTTTTTCCGTGAGCTTCTACATGAATTAACGTGCGTTCCGTGCACGTGGACGACAGCGAGACAGACGGACACACACAGCAGCGGCAGAGAGGAAGTGAGTCATGGCGCTCCTGTAGCTGAACAAACAGCGAGCGCAGTGAAAAGTCTCTTTCCTCATGTTTGCTCAGCATCAGACCCCCGGTCCCTCTCTCCTCTCCTCTCTTCCTGCCTCCATCTCACCCTTTGCCCTGCTTTGCTTTCCTTTCCTGTTTCGTTGCCTCCCCACTTCTCGCTGCCTGCCCCCCCGGCCACGCCAGGGGACATTAAACAAACGTAGTCTGTCTTGCAGCCCTCACTTACTCTCTCTCTCCCTCTTTCTACCTCTTTTTCCTCTCTTTATATGCACACACACACCAATTACTTTCGGTCTGCAGGCCCTGGGCTGTGTGAGTACAAGGATATGTGTATGTGGGCAACCTCTCCTTCTGCCTGTGTGTGTGTGTGTGTGTGTGTGTGTGTGTGTGTGTGTGTGTGTGTGTGTGTGTGTGTGTCTGTGTGTGTGTGTTTGTGTTTTATGGAGAACTTACTGGCTGTGGCAACTGGTCAAGCTGGTGAGCGGCGACAGGAAATTTTCCCAGTTTTGTGTCCGTTTGACCGTTTGAAGAAAGTGTAAAGGTGATGGAGGAAGCCAGCCTGTGATTTAGACACTGCGTTAATTACAAGTCACAGAGCTGCAGAGTGTGTAGGGCAGGAGGCAGGGAAACCGTTTTCTGAGTCAGTGAAGGGGCTGTTAAAATCTCTCACAATCACATTAGTGTTCATTACTGTTGCAACCTCTACCATCTATTTGTGCCCTTCTCTTCTTCCCTCTCTCTCTCTCCATTGGTCTCCTGTGCAGTCACTTATGCAGGTTGTATTTTCTCGGAGAGTTAAAATCAACAAGATTCCTCAACCAGAGCCGTGACATTAACAGAGAATTACTTTATATTGCTTTTTTTTGCCCTGTGGGCGGAGCCGGGTCGGCGACTACATGGTCAGAGTTGTGTAGCTGTCACACAGACGCTGGGTCCGAGGTCACAGAACTCTAATCAAAGGATCAATGAGAGGAGGGGGGCGGTGTACTGTTAAACAAACTTTATACTAGTTAGAGTATATATCAGATTTAGTAGTAGCAGTATTGATAATAAGTATGTAGCTGTAGAAATTTGAAAAGAAAAATGATTGATTTTACCAGCCAGTTACATCTTAAATGTTTTTGGCAAATTAATCAAAATATTAAGTCAAATTATTGTTATTTGTTGTTGTAGCAGTGGTATTAAATTAAAATACAATTTCCATCCGTCCACCTGTCCATCCATTGTCTTCTGCTTATTAGAGATGGGGTCACAGAGGCAGGTTGACCTCTTCTCCCCAGCCAGGCTTTCCAGTTCTTACTGGGAATCCAGGAACACACAAACACACACACACACACACACACACACACACACACACACACACACACACACACACACACACACACACACACACACACACACACACACACACACAAACACACACACTGGTACACACTGATCTTTCTGTGCTGTTTGGGTGGAGGTGCCCCGCTGATATAGAAGTGGAGCGGAGGGCATAATTGGAAAGGAAGGAGAGAGAGAGAGAGCGAGAGAGGCTTTGGTCAGCTGTGAACTTCACACTAACACTCACGTACACACTGGGCCCGCGGACACTAAACAAGGACATACGTTAATCTGAAACTCTGCAGAGCTGCTGGCGATCATTCCTCCCGCTTGTCAGAACTCATTCCAGGACTTTAATGATTATATAGTACGAAGCAAAACATGCAATACGTTCAATCAGTCACCTGCTGAAGTGAATCAGACAGGCTGAGCTTTGAGGAACACTTGGCTCACTCGCTGTGTGAACTAGTGTGAAGAATATCATCTGTTTGTGAGAAATTGTGAGAAACCTTGTGTGTTTGTTTGTTGTTGTTAGAAATCCTAATGCCTCAGGATACAGAGAGATTTAAGACAACTTCTAACTTTGTGACAAAAGTTTAGCGAAGCCTCTTTTCTCTATTAACATGACAAGGCCTCCGTGCACTGAGATATGAGCCCCTCTATAGACATGAACTCTCAATGTCTTCTTCCTGTATGAAACCTCTTTTTCATCCTGAGATATTCGTATTATGAATGTTTCTTTCAGCTTTGTTTCCTTTGAACAGTAGAAACATCATCATTTGCTTGTGGTGAAATCTGCTCGTTATCCAGAGTTTTTTTTTTTTTTTAAACATATATTTATTGGTTTTATACAGTTTTATACATTTACATCAATTTACATACATACAAGAACCTTCCCCAATCTGAACATATGGCAGTATAAAATGACAGTAAATAATACAAATTCAAAATTGCTAAGTTATGATTAAAACATAAATTCAAGAAGGACAACAAATTACAATGAAAATACTAATTTAGTTTAAACTAAATTAAAACCAAAAAATTAAATATATATATATATATATATATATATATATATAAGTAAAATAAGATACAGTCACAAACATGGAACAGAGTACAGCACACATTTCTCAAAACAGATTAGTCACTTCACATTTCCAATGCCTCTTCAATGTCACCATTCTTAACAAAGTCCAAAAACATCTCCCAGATACTGTAAAATTGAGAAGCTTTCTTCCTACCTATATATGTTAACTTCTCAAGAGCCAAACTCAACGTTAAGTTTTTTAACCACTGGCCCAGAGTTATCCAGAGTTTTTAATAGGAAGTTGGCAGGAAGTCTGAAGCCTCTTACTCGGACGTTTGCGTTCTCACACGCCTCCCGATCATTTCAGGAGATTATTCTGACTTCAGTGCTCTGTCTGAAAGCAGCTCTAAAGTTTGTCCTGTTTGTAGTTGAAGCTCCGGTCTGACCTCAGCCTCATCAAGCACCTTCGAGATGAACTGGAACAGCCGATTCACAGCCAGGTCTTATCAGCATCACCGACCGGCCTCTTTTCCTTTTGTCACTGAATCAGAGCAAATCCCCTGAAGCGAGTTCCTAAGTCTTGTGGAAAAGCCCCCCCGAGGACTGGAGGCTTTTGTATCAGCTAATTAACGACTAATAATGGTTTGAATAATGGTTCTGGAATGAGCGGTTCACTGATTCAGGACTTGCAATTGATTCAATTATTTTCCCTATCAAGTAACTTTTAAGTAGTTGATTAGTTTAAACTGAGACTAAATATTTCCCAGTAAGTGTTTGTGTTAAATTACAGATCGATGAATCAATGAAAGAATGAGCATGTGCCAAATGATATACCACTGACACATGTGAGGTGTCCTTGGGTCTCTATATAAATTCAAGCTATGATCATTATTATTATTCTACTGTGCTGACAAAGGTTGCCTGCTTGCGGCCGTGTGTTTCTGAATGTGTCCACAGGGGGCCTTCAGTGACTGAATGTGTCCCTTTAATCATTTTAATGTCGTCCAAAATGTTTTTGGCCCTGATTTAAATTGAGACAGACACAATCCAGACCCTTTAAATAGTTGATGCACATATTTAATGCATCAGCAGCCTGCCTGCATCATTTCTTCTCGTTTGGTTTCACCTCCAACGGGCTTATTATGGACGTGTGGAGTTTTGTGGTTGTGTTTTTTTGTTTTTTGCCTTTTGTTGATTACAACATGAAAGCGAAGCCGTCGTTTAATGTTTTAAATGTTTGAGGGATTTACTCAGAAGTCTCTCTTAATGGCTGTCGCAGGATAAATGACAGTCCAGCTGTGAGACCCGGCTACACCAGCCTGCTTAGAAGCCACCACAACAATTCATGCTCGTCACATAGCACTGGGGCTCAGAGTGTAATGAGAGTCTCATTAAGGAGTTAAAGATGGACTATTACCAGGTCATACTGGAAACTGTTTGGTAGTATTATTCCTAGTTTACAGTGGGAGGCATGGTGGTTAGCAGAAAGCCACTGGGGTCGATCCTCTCTGTGTGTGACTCTTCTCACTTTGGGTTTCCTGCAGCTACTCGTGCTTCCTCCCACAGTCCAGAGACATGGAGGTTAATTGGTGACACTAGCATGAGGTGAAGGTGTGAATGTGGCTGTGCAGCTGCTGTCACCTGAGAACACAGGGTGTCGAAATGAAAAGGAAAGGTGGTCCTCAAACCACCACACACACATAACACATGCTTATTGAAAATAACAACATTCTCTCATTCAGGTCAAACTTACTGTTAAAGCCAGCCGGGAGAATCCAGGTTTCAGATTTTCGAAATTTCCAGATTCTTTTTTTAGTTCTTACATTTCTTTTTTGCATTTTCTCAGCAATCAGAAGATTTCACAAATGTTTTTAGGATAATTTTTTAAGGCAATGTATTTTGACTTTGTATTGAACTAAATAACATTCAGCTAATACACTATTACAACAAATCTTCCACCCCAGACTGTGTTAACAATAGCTTCATTTGAACTACTTGTCACTGTCAAGCTCCTGGCATCAGAACAGTTCTCAGTCTTAACTCAGTTACACTGTTTAATCCCATTACAAAAACAGATCTGTCATATTTTCGAAAAAACTGCATGAAACTGCATGAAACCGCTCCGAGCTTCTCCTTGTGCCCAATCTACCCCAGAAACATCTCCACAGGAACTTCCTGTCGGGCGCTGTCATCAGACACGAGGGAGTCATCTTTTGAAATCAGTGAAAAACACTAAACTACCAGAGCTCTGTGTTCACGCTGAGTTTTAAACAAGTGAAGCAACCTGACGGATGACTCAAACGTTTTCCTCATAAAGTCCAAATAAGTGACGAGACAAAGTTTGCACTGTTTGTTTCCGACTTCAAAGGTTAAAAAAATAACCCATATGAAAAGTCTGCATAAACAGTCAAGTGGAAATAGATTCTTCTACCAAGGAACTCGTTATGTTGATGCCTTTCCAGTGATTGAATTCACTGAGACGCTTTTCTTTCCAGTTTGCAGTTGTTGTTTCTCAGAAGCCAAACAACCTATTATAGCTTTTACTGATGAATATTGTGCAGATGCGTCCTCAGCCGCTCTGCATTCAATCCTCAAGTATCACTCACCAGAGCAGAAACCTCTTCTGAGGCCCAACAATTCAACTCATACATTGTCTCAAGGGCACTTTACATTGAAGGTCGAGACCCTCAAATCTACTGAAACCCATCACTTCCCACAATGAGCAGCACTTTGGCGACGGTGGAGAGAATAAACAGAAAGAAACTTCTGCCTCAACCGAGAACATTTTAAATTTGCTTCTTTGTCCAGAGCCGTGACAATTTCTTTAGCGTTTGGCCTTCGTCCCAACCGTCCACCAGGTTTAATTAGAATCTGTACTTCTTGAGTAACGCTGCCAACAAACAAAAGAAACAAATGAATGGACAGGGGCAAAAAACACAACCTCCTTGGCTGAAGATAGTTACCCTTTAATTACCTATAGTCCAAGGAGGTTGTGTTTTAATGGTGTTTGTGTGTTGTGTGTTATTACCACGAAACTTAGGAAGCTGTAGCAGTCAGGGAAGAACCTTTTTAATTTTTAGTTTGGAGCCAATCATTTTATTTCCTGTTTCTTAAATATTGTGAGAAACAGCATTTTTTCTTTTTGACGTTTTCATCAATTTTCTAGGGAATAATTCCTGAATCTAGATGAAAAAAGACTGATTTCTGTGAGTGTTTGCAATTTGAAGCAGCCTGATTGAATTCAGCTGGGCCTGAGTGGATGTATATATGTGCGATTCCAACACCACAACACAACTCCAGCCCACAAACATTTTAAACACCTCAATCCTGTGAATGCTAAACGTCTCTCTACTTTAAACTGGATCATGTTTCCCCTCCACACAGTGAGGCCTTCAGCAGGTTGGAGCCCGAGCACGTGAACCATCACTCAGCTCCACACAGGCTGGATTCATGCGTCCACCGACCGAGACGCCAACGCAAACATCCGCTTTAAAACGGCTGCGAGGAACAGTGAACACTCCCAACTGTGTGAGAGGCCGTTGGAGATGGTGCGCGTGTGCACGTGCACGCTCTCGCTGCGTGGGTGGGAGGGAGTGGGGGGGGGTGCTGGCACTCGCTCTGGAGAGGAAGCTGCCAACAAGCCGGCCTGTCTGGACTGGGTTTACAGTGGAGTATCCCTCCTTCTGCCCGAGCGAGTGTGTCAGACGCGTGGCTGGAAGGAGGTGGCATGCTGCCTGTGAGACACAGAGGAGGGCAGACCCCCCCCCCGGATCTGACTCATGCACTGAGACGAACTTATATATCAGAAAACACACTTGTTCTCCCTCGTCTGTCCTCTGGCCTGCGACATGTGTGTGGCAATTAGCTTTTGGCATGCATGTGTGAGTGTGAGAGTGTGTGTGTGT